>NW_015640468.1:496251-555485 GCF_001515625.1 Sinocyclocheilus rhinocerous
ACTGTTGCGATACCCCACCATGGCTCTTGCTCCGTCTGTGCTCAGACCCACGCATTTAGACCAATCTATTCCATTTGAAACAATAAATGCATTCAAAATATCAAATATGGCTTCGGCAGTTGATTGAGTCGGCAGCGACTTACAGAAAAGGAAATCCTCTTGTAATTCTCCGTTATGTACATACCGTACATAAGCAATGAGGTTGGAAAGGTTTGCTATATCGGTCGATTCATCCAACTGTAGGGCATAAAAGGGACTCTATCGAATGTTTTTAACCAACTTCTGAGTTATGTCATCTGCCATTTCATTTATTCTTCTCTCAACTGTATTATCTGAAAGTGAAATCAGATTTAACTGCTTGCGGGCCTTTTCTCCACACATCACGCCAACCATTTCTTTCGTGGCAGGTAAAATCAAATTTTCACCAATTGTGTGAGGTTTTCCAGCCTTTGCGATGAGCTTTGCTACACGATAAGATGCCTCCACTGCTTTAATGTTGTCGTTGCCAGAGAACGCAGTTTCAATCGTTTTTTTCATTTTTTTCTTTCAGTTTGTTCTCAAAAAACTCAATAGGCTTGGACACATATTCACTGTGTTTAGTCTCCAAGTGCCGTCGTAGTTTGCTCGGTTTCAAAGCTTCATTTGATAAGACTTCTGAGCAAAAAACGCAGAGCGGTAACGTTAGCTTCTTGTTCTCTGCTCCCACACATGTGAAGCCTCGCGCTAGATGGTCACTACTGTATTTTCTTTTAGATTTATTTTGAGTCTTTTCAGTGTCAGGCTTACTTGTAGATGGAGAAACATCTGCATTTGTTCATTTCAGCGACCCTGTTGACAGCCATGTATCCATGTTTGAATCTGTTGTTTTGTAGCATATGCAGCAAAAATATTTTAGAATTGGCGGTTTATTCTTAAATCAATCAGCGAGCTCGAATAGTGGAAGCAAAGTAACAGTTTAATGTTTATTTTTTATTTAATTATATATATGAAATTAAGATATTATGTTATGACTTTTTTACATAAATTTTTACATATATTAACAATATTATTATTTATTTTAATAGTAATTGGCGGCCCCCCCTGCGCGGCCCACAGGTTGAAAACCACTGGTCTAGCGCATGTGTGAATCTATATTAAGTTTTATTGTATCAATATAGAAGAGTATTAATGTAGGATTATACTGTCTGATCTGCACTGTAAATCCACTGTAAAAATAAATCCGTAAAATAACAGAATTTTACACAGGACATTATCCATTAATATCACAGGCATTTCCATTAACTCTAAAACACAAAGCAATGCAGTGTTAAATTCTTAATACTGGTAAAATACCTGTAAAAAATAAATACAGAAAAATTCCTCCAAATTGCAAATTATACTGTACATTGTACCCGGTTTTTACAGATTTTACAACAAGATGCTTTTCTAATAATAATAATAATAATAATAAATAATAATAATAATAATAAATGATCTTTAAAAAAGGTATTTTCTTGAGGAATTGAAGTAAACCATGAAAAAAAACATTGAAGTAAATCACATGGACTACAGAAACTCCACAATTATTTAGTAATTTTAAAATTCTGTTGTCCAAAATAATTAATTTTGGAAATGGAATTCATTTAATTAATAATTAAATACAAATTAAATAAATGCATTAAATATATGTAAAATATTTATTAAATAAAATTACATTTTCAGGGTTAAATGAGCTTTGTTTTATAAACAAAACATGGAAAATAAAACACTAAAAAATTGTAATGTAAGATTTAGCTAAAAACAAACAATCTAAAGCTTTAAAAGCTGTCATTACGGCAATAAAAGAGCATTTTGAGTTGACAAAACATCTGTGTGGATTTCGTGGAGAACAGATGATCTATCAGATGAACAGATGACAAATCCAACACATTTTAAACTAATATTATTGCTAAACATGTGATCTTTCTTGTCTTGATGATGTATAATCATTCATTATCATCACTTGAATTAAGGGTGTGCTGTATGTGAATTACATATGAATCTGTGCCAGAGTAATTATGCAGAAAGTTACGCATAGTTCCATAGAATCTAAATGATATCATTCACCTAATTGTCCATGTTCCCCACTCATGCAGTTCAATTACACTTATGCTTATGATAAAAGAGTTTCTGAATAAATATCTTTCAGCTACAAATAGAGCCATTTAAATCCATTTCATAGATTTCACAGTCGGCACAGAAAATGGAAACGCATGGATTGGCATGAGTCTACTTGTAATATGTACTGTAGGGACATGAATAGTGAAATATTTCTTTAAATGAATAAATACATTTTTAATTTATGCATAATGTGTTTAATGTATTCACCCACAGGTGAGCTAACACACAGTACAGTGGCCAAAAGGTTAGTTGAAATATTTAAGAAGGCAAAGTGAATATACATGAATTTCCAAGCACACTAAACTATGCATATTACAGACTGGCCAGATGCACAAGAATAATGCATAATTTATCATTTGTATTGCTAACTTTTTTGCTTTAGAAAAGTGCTGATATTCCTCTTCCACTAATATGCATTAACACTTTTTGGTTAAGCTCTTACACTCTTTTGCCCTTCTTGTATATATTTGCATGTGTTTTGTATCTTCAGACATATAAACACATATATGACAGTATCTAAGATCAGACATCAAAAGTCAGATCTCAGATGGGGACTAGTCATGGGGTACATGATCTGATCAGGGAGAATTTGTAATGTCAAAGCAAACAAAGTCATAATGTGAAATGGCTCCAATCAGGGCCGATGCTTGAAATTACCAGCTCAAGACAAAAATTATATAGATGAGTGGCAGTGTAAGGACACTTTTAGTGGCTACATCCTTGTCTTAGGGCACAAGACATTCCCAGGTGATGGCCCAGGCTCACTAAACTATAAACAAAATAATGGACACAACATTCCTCACCAAGTAACGGCTGCAGTTAACACTGACTCGCTGGATGGCATCACATGCTTCCTTTGGTGTCTTCTTTATGTAGAAAGATTAAGACTTAATCAAGAAAAGAGCCTTCGGCCAAAGAAGCATCCTCATAAAAGTCATTTAAAACCTCTATTCTTAGAGTACAATCTTTAATATCAGCACACACACTTCAATCTTAGCAACGGCATTGCCACACTGTCTAGACAGCATAGCCATAACTGTAATAAAAGAATCTCAGGAGCTCTGTGGATGCAAATCTTACACATACTTGACTGAAACATCAACTGACCAGTAGACAAGGTTCAAATATTATGGAAAGTGGAAGATTTCGGTGATCCAGGTCTTGTGATGGGCTCTATAAAACAAGGAGGGGTTGATAATCCTCTAATACAATCAGCCCAGCAGCAGACATGTGAGTCCCATCTACTGTGGGCACAAACATTAAACACTGCAACAACACAAGAGATAAAAATATTTTCTGGATTTTCTACATTCCCGGAGAGAGCAAGAGAGAGCGTGATATCAGGAGTTTAAGAAGGGCATCTATAAAGGTCTGAACTGTGACATTAATTATCTGAAAAAGAGAAAGAAATAAGCAGATTGCACTGTGCCAAGGGGGAGCCACCAGCATCTCCCTTAGGTCTGGAAACCAAGGTTGATTCAGCTAGTTCGGGGCAATGAGGATCACCGTCGTTCTCTCTTCCCTGATTTTGCATAACACCAGAGGCTAAATCTTCACCGGAGGGAATGCATAAAGTCTGGCTCTTGGCCAGCACAACGTCAGAGCATCCCCCATCAGAGAGGAGTGAGACAACGCTGCAGCCTCCACTCCCCATGAGGAATTCCGTACCTTGAAAGCATGTCCGCTCCGCAGTTTAGGAGACCGGGGATATGCAACGCTCTGATGGAGAGTAGATGACGATCTACCCATAATAAAAGGGCTCTGGAGCACATGCCACCTTGGCGATTTATGAACGAAACCACAGACATATTGACATATGACATAACCACAGACATAACCACATAACATACAGACATATTGACATAACCACAGACATTGGGGAACCCCCCAGCTGAACATTTCTGGGTTCGCGCCATGGTCTTAGAGCGCTGACACAGCTGTGTTTGACCATGATGCGCATACGACCCAAGGTCCATGCTCTCCACGGGACTCAAGTTTTCAGCCACAACTGCAGCGGCCACATGTGTAGAAGACCCAGGTGGCAAACTGATGAGGCCGACGCCATAAGTCCCAGAAGCCTCTGAAATTCCCTCAAGGGAACAGCCTGGTCCGGTCAGAAGCAGCGCAGAGCTGATGAAATGGTTGCTATGCACTCTTGAGAGAGGTGGGTTCGCATCTCCACTGAGTCAAAACACACACCCAGATGTGTTATAGACTGACTCAAGGCAAGGCAAGGCAAGTTTATTTACATAGCACATTTCATACACAATGGTAATTCAAAGTGCTTCACAAAAAAGGTTCAAATATTATGGAAAGTGGAAGATTTCGGTGATCCAGGTCTTGTGATGGGCTCTATAAAACAAGGAGGGGTTGATAATCCTCTAATACAATCAGCCCAGCAGCAGACATGTGAGTCCCATCTACTGTGGGCACAAACATTAAACACTGCAACAACACAAGAGATAAAAATATTTTCTGGATTTTCTACATTCCCGGAGAGAGCAAGAGAGAGCGTGATATCAGGAGTTTAAGAAGGGCATCTATAAAGGTCTGAACTGTGACATTAATTATCTGAAAAAGAGAAAGAAATAAGCAGATTGCACTGTGCCAAGGGGGAGCCACCAGCATCTCCCTTAGGTCTGGAAACCAAGGTTGATTCAGCTAGTTCGGGGCAATGAGGATCACCGTCGTTCTCTCTTCCCTGATTTTGCATAACACCAGAGGCTAAATCTTCACCGGAGGGAATGCATAAAGTCTGGCTCTTGGCCAGCACAACGTCAGAGCATCCCCCATCAGAGAGGAGTGAGACAACGCTGCAGCCTCCACTCCCCATGAGGAATTCCGTACCTTGAAAGCATGTCCGCTCCGCAGTTTAGGAGACCGGGGATATGCAACGCTCTGATGGAGAGTAGATGACGATCTACCCATAATAAAAGGGCTCTGGAGCACATGCCACCTTGGCGATTTATGAACGAAACCACAGACATATTGACATATGACATAACCACAGACATAACCACATAACATACAGACATATTGACATAACCACAGACATTGGGGAACCCCCCAGCTGAACATTTCTGGGTTCGCGCCATGGTCTTAGAGCGCTGACACAGCTGTGTTTGACCATGATGCGCATACGACCCAAGGTCCATGCTCTCCACGGGACTCAAGTTTTCAGCCACAACTGCAGCGGCCACATGTGTAGAAGACCCAGGTGGCAAACTGATGAGGCCGACGCCATAAGTCCCAGAAGCCTCTGAAATTCCCTCAAGGGAACAGCCTGGTCCGGTCAGAAGCAGCGCAGAGCTGATGAAATGGTTGCTATGCACTCTTGAGAGAGGTGGGTTCGCATCTCCACTGAGTCAAAACACACACCCAGATGTGTTATAGACTGACTCAAGGCAAGGCAAGGCAAGTTTATTTACATAGCACATTTCATACACAATGGTAATTCAAAGTGCTTCACAAAAAAGAAATGAAAAAAAAAAAAAAAAAAATAACCACAACAATAAAACAAGGAATTTAAAACGTTGAAAATGATTTCAAAATTGATTTAAGAGGTTTAAAATGAATTTAAAATGACTCAGGGTGAACATGCTGTTTTGCATATTCACACTCAGCCCAAAGTACTCCAGATGGCGAAGCAGCGTGTCTGTATGACTGATAAGCACATCTCATGAATGGGCTAAAATCAGTCAGTCGTCCAGATAGTTTAGACTGCGCATACCGCTCGCTCTGAGAGGGGAAAGCGCCGCATCTATGCCCTTCGATAATGTGCGTGAGGCTAAAGCCAGCCCGAATGGGAGCACCGAGTACTGGTATGCTGTGCACGCGAAAGGAAACCTCAGAAAGCATCTGTCGCGCAGTGCTATCTGAATCTACGGATGCAAACCAGTCCCCGGGATGGATTTGTGCCAGGATCTGCTTGTCATCCTGAATGTGCACTTGTGAAGTGCTCTGTTGATGGGTCTCAGGTCCAGGATCGGACGGAGTCCCCCATCTCTCTTGGGCACCACAAAATAGCGGCTGTAAAGCTTGCACTCCAGCTTGCTCGGAGGGACTCGCTATATCGCTCCTTTTGTGAGTAAGCTGTGAACAGAACCATGCAGTTGAAATGGGGTGGTCTGTGTCTGAACTGGAGAGAATACCCGTGTTCTATCGTGCCCAGCAGCCAGCACGAAACACCTGGAATAGCTCTCCACGCATCTAGGAACTGACACAGTGGCTGAATCTCCCAGGTCGCTATCGCTGGCAGAGATGTTCGTAGACTGGCGCCTTGGCCCAGTGATGCTAAACATGCTGGTGGGGAAATGGTTCGTAGAAAACACTGGGAGTCCATAACAGGCACAGACAGTGGTTCTGTGTGAGAGTGTTTGTGTTTTTATTGCACAAACAGAAACAAGAATATTGCATTTATCGCCTGCAGGAACAAGGGAAACATAATGCAGGATGCGGTGCTTGGGGGCCGGGCCTCCAGCAAGCTCTCTCCTCCCTGGGCAGGTCCGTCAGGATGAAGGCTTGGCAGCAGAGGGCGGCCCGCTGTTATGGCAGGGACTCCTCCTCTGTCTGTGATGCTTTTTCCCGGATCCCGTCCAATGCTTGTGGCAAACATCCAGCTTATATTGAGAAGCCATGGAGGATGCGGCGGGCTGCTAAGACATTCTCTGAGCGAAGCGGGGTGCAGATGAGCAGCATGATCTTGACAGCAGATGGAAGGCGCGCCGGGGCATTAGGGGACTTTCGCCTTTGCACGCTTTTTTGCCTCAGAGAAGCGCTCAATAACAGACTCCACGGCATCACCGAAGTGGCCGGAGGGAGTGATCAGCACGTTAAGGAGCACCTTACAGTCGGAGTCCTTCAGGTCAGCTAGGGTCAGCCATAGGTGCCTGTGAAAGACCACTATGAACCCCATGGATCGACCAATGGCTTGAGTGGAGCGCTTTGTTGCCATCAGTGCAAAGTCTTTTGCCATGCACAGGCCTTTCACGGTGCCTGCGTCCATTTCACCGCTGTCCAGGGACTGCAGGAGCATGGCTTCGAAAAACCTGCAGCACTGCCATCGCATGCAGCGCGAATGCCGCTATGCCTGTGGAAGTGTAAGCCTTGTCAGTGAGGTGGGCAGTCAGTCTACAAGGCTTAGAAGGCAGGCTGAGGTCTACGCCAAGTATGACCTTCTGAGTATTCCTCAATCTATTAATTATAAAAAAATACCTCAAGATAAGAATAATAATAATAATAACAACAAAAGAATGTCTGTTTTCGAATAATTTTTTTTGTAAAAAGTGTATAGGGTCGCTATCGACCCAAGGTATGTAATAACGTAAGTATTTTTCCTGTGCAACAATTAAATAACTGATGACTCAATAAGTGCAATTCACTTTTATTCCTCAAGGTGGCAATGATTGATACACAATGATGATGTGCCATTTCACTCATAATTACCACAGGCATAAAACAAAAGATAATCATCAGCAAAACTTGAACTGACTTGAATGGCTTTACTGCCGAGCAATACTTTATGCAATGAAATATAAGTGTCACTTTTAATTGATGGTGGATGTGGTGAATAAGCTGCCAGTGATATTGATTTTGAAGAAGTTGAAAATGATAGATCAAAGTTTCAAAAGGTAACGAAATATGCTTTATTTTACTATTTTGTCATTGTTATCAGGAGAGTTTTATGCTATTGCAGCAGTTAGACATCTATCTGTGTTAGATATATAGGTCCAGGTCGCTAATGGTTGGTGAAACATTCATGCATTTAGGGGTTAACTTGAAATATTGAGTAAGTTAACTCATACAGTCTGATATTGGTAGTTGACCTCAAAGGAATTTACTCAACCCGGTCTCATGAGGTGCTGGTTTCGTATGATTTTGTACAATGTAATTTGCACGGAAACGTCTGATTTTCAGAAAAAAGTAAGCATGGTCCGTAGGTCCAACCCAATTGTCAGTGGGGCATAAGCAGATCATACAAAAATGCATGAATTCACACAAATTAGCCAACAATTTGCAAAAATGTGTAAAATAGTTGTGAATCACCATGAGATTGTGCTGAATTTACCTTACAGCAGGCTACCTTTGTATTTACAGGGATTATTAGTTTACGGTCTAGTTTGTTTAAATACTTTCTCCTTTTCCAGTATAATATACAGGCACACCTATTAGCCATTTGTTGTTCGGAGAAAAAAAAAAGTCGGTAACACTGTGGCTCTATCATGTATCAAAACATTATGCTGTTTCATCATGACCAGCCTGGCATGGCAACAGCTCAACCAATGGCGTGAGATTTAGGTGGGGCTACCTGTTTGTCCAACCAATGACAGGCAGGAGCGTAAAGTTAGGAAACCAGTTCAAAAATAATCATTATTTCCTTTGGTAAAACAGAAATTACACCCTTCATCTTTAAAGATTGCAGTATAAGGTGGAATTCTGTCATCATTACAGGTAATTAAGGAGTCTGTTTAGCACTACCTAGGGTGGGGTAACATTAATCATGCACCACTCTTGTGAGACTAATAACACTTTTTATAAACTAAAACTACATATATGAACTCTTATATATAAAATTCATGAGTTTAGAATAAAGCGTTACCTAAATGCTTAACGTCACAGTGGAATGGATGCATGAGAGTCCAAATTTGCTTCTTTTCTTAAATGAAGGCTTTCAGGTGTAAAATAGATCAAATTCTCTGGAGAGCCGCATATTGATGAGAAGCAGAGCAGGGAGTGCGAGAGGGAATAAGAAGCAGGGAGAGAAAATCACTGCTGCACTTTTATGTGCTCATTAAAGTAGCTTTTCAAGGTTGATCAAACGTCTTGATTGATTTTTGTGGACCATACTAACAGATATCTGTTAAACTTGGGTCATCTCAATGAATCAAACATATTTTAACAGACCAATGTATATACTCTGCTAAACCAGTCAAAGAACAACACATAGCCAACATGTCCAAAACAATTAGGAGAAGTGTCTGAACATAACGCCATCCCACATTTCTAATGTTTCGCTCCAGAGGTGAAGCGAATGCATCACAGGCGTACACAATCATTTAGTCAAAACTGCTCTCCAACAACACTGACATGCATTCAAGCCCTTTCACGGCCTTCATCTAGTTAAACCACAGCAGTTAATGTACTGGGAAGATGTAAACATGTGAGGCAAATGGAAAGTAAACACTGGTGCTAAGCCAAACTCTTTAATTTTATCCATTGCAGAACATTATCTTGTGGGTTTACCCTGCTGAAAAGGCTGGCTTTACCATGATTTCCATACCAGTTTGGTGCTGGACAAACTTAGCAAAACATAGCTAGTGAAGCTAATTGACCGGTCTGGTACTTTTTAATGAAGCTCCACAATTATTTTAATTTAATTTTAATTTAATATTTAATTTTAATAATGTATCTAAAATTTGTCTCACTTGTTTTTCTATTGTTTTCATGTAATTTTAGGGAAAAAATGTGATACTTAAATGAAACTTATCTTGGAACGTCAGTATCCTCTCCCAATCAGTGATATTTATATAAGATTATAGCGTTTTTAGGATTTTGAGTCAGCATTTAATTTTATATTTTCAGTTTAACAATAAAACTGCTTTATGAGAGTGCTACTCCTAAGCTAAAAATAAAATAATAAATAAATAAAATGTAATAAAATAATTAATAATTAATAAATAATTAATAAACAATAATTAATTAATAAAATGGTTATTCAATCCAACATTGAAGCAAATTCAACAAAGCTGAAGTTCAGTAACTTATTTCATTACATATTAAATGTATTGTTTAAAAAAAACATTCAATTATTATTATTTGTAAATACATTAACATTATTGGCCAGATTTGCAACACCCGATTTGATACAATTAGGAATGATGGGTCCCTTCGAAATCTCTCTCTCCATCAAGTGGTTCTAAGTTTGAAAATGTTTAAGACCCCTTGTCTATATCCATTTAATTTTCAAAACAACTTAATTTATCAGTGAATATCAGCCATAAGCACAACTATACAGTATTTTGTATATGAGTTCAGTACTAACAGTTAAATTCCCCTGCAATTAACTAAGATCTTGTCCTATTTATGGAGTGAATTCAATCCAGATACACTCTCAGAAAAAAAGGTACGAAAGTTGTCACTGGGGCAGTACCTTTTCAAAAGGCACACCTTTGTACCTAAAGAGTCCATATTGGTACCTTAAAGGTACATATTAGTACCTAAAGTGTACATATTAGTACCTAAAACGTACAAAAGTGTACCTTTTGAAAAGGTACCGCCCCAGTGACAGCTTCTGTACCTTTTTTTCTGAGAGTGTAGAGACGACTGTTTTTATACCCATCTGAAAAACACTATAGCTACCATGCTGAGATAATGATTGAAATTAATGCAACACTGCTATTAATATCCAGGCTTTCCTGCTATGATTTTCACTAAAAGAGCTGCAGCACTGATAGAATCAGCTACTAATATATATTGCTGCTTAACATGATATGACTCCCACAGCCCCTTTAGAGCCTGAAGACATAACCAGGAGCATCTTGGGGGAAAAGCAGTTTTGTCTGCAGCCTTTTTGAATAGTGCTGACTGGACAGAAATAAATTGAGTCATGTTTCATTCCTGAATATCCTAATCATGCAATAAAGCTCATCCGCACCCTGAGAGAGCAAACTGTGGAGTTTGCAGTTCCATTCCTCAGGGATGGAACTTCTGATCATGTTAATTATCAAGCTGTTAATTATCTGCCACTAGCCAATATGGATAGGAAGGGGCCTGATGAATGTGCTTGGGAATGGGAGAATTCCGTTTTTGTAGGAACAACAAAGCCCCTGTACAACAGATTTCTCATTACAGCATTAAGCATAAAGACAGACGATTGGTACAATAAACAGGAATGTTGTAGGCTATGTATAGTTGATATAGAGACAAAGAACAAGATAAATTCCTACCAAGACCAGGGGCATAAATGAAATAAAAAGAAGTACTTCTATGGGCAATTTTATAATTAAATTGTTTATTAAATAAACTTGAGTTACATCTTAAATTTAACTCTTGTTTAGTTTTATTTAGTTTGTGTGCTAACAATATTTTACAGTCAATATACACAATTTACAGGAGAATTATTTTTATTTGTATTTTTGTACAGTCATGAACTACTAACATGTGAAATCACCATTCGTTCTGTGATTGGAAATAACATTTTAAACAATTTAATAATTGTTAATTAATTTCAAATAAAATGGCTAACTGCCTCAATGGCTAGAACTTAATTTACCTTCAATATATGCTACTAAATAATATTTATGAAATGTGTTGAAATTACTGCTTGATTGAAAATGACGCACTATAAAAATAGTCAGTTCAAATGATATTTGCCCTGATTTTTCTTTGATTTCTTCACACATCATGTCTCATATTTCATCTCAAGCTCTTCACTGACATGGTTGTATTTTGTTTTATCAAAAATAAATAAATTAATGAATTAAAAAGCCTATACACCAACAAAGTAAAATGTACACCAGCTTAATGTCCAAAACTGTTGGTTGAGTTGGGAATGACAACATCCATAACTTAAATAAATATTGAAATAGTTTATTTGACTCTCATCTTAGTTTTAAAATTATAATATTTTCATAGTGGATTTTAATCGCTGAAGATTGAAAGTCTAGGTCCGGGACAATGGTAAAGCAATGGAATCTTCATATACTGTAAAAAGCATTTTTGAAAATGACAAAAATAAAGGTTGATGGCATGATAAAAGGTCAAGTTATAATGTTCTATGTGAACATGTTTAATGTTCTAATGTGAACTTCATATAAAAATAAGAAAAAAAGTTATTTGTAATAAAAATCAAACCTAGGGACATAAACAGTACAAGTCTGTGATGGGAGAAACCCAGTCACTAAGCCTAAGGCACTTAAATACCAGGCATCAATAATGCATTGCAAGTAATCCTTAGTCTAGTAGTTTAACAAACACAACAGGTGCCCCCTTAAGCAGTCTTATAGGACATGAGGCAAATCATTGCCCTCGTAAACTGCATGAACAGGAGCCTTTAGCAGACAGAGATTCATGCCTGACATCCAGCCACTCAACCAATGACTGCTGTTTACTTCAAGATTCCTGAGGACTCATTTTACAACCAGGCATTGTCTGGATCATTGAGTCAAAACATCAGATCACAAGACTGCATTTAGCCATTTGCTGACAGACATTTGGTAATGGTCTTTCCTGAGTTCTGGACAGTCTCCAGTCTTGCTTTGAATTGGTCTGAGTGACAGCAGAGAAATACTCACAAGAAAAGAGTTCAGCCTCTCAGCAGCGGTCAATAGTATAAAACTGATAAGTATCAGTCATTTTGGAACGGCATTATTTTGTTCAGTTTATAATGATAAGTATTATTAAGAATGGTTTAAATAAAACTGAGAAGGCCTGGGAAATATAAGCTGTTAAAAAATCACAACAACCCTTCTGAACCTTCCTAAATAGATTCTGGGAGGCTGAAGGTAAACAGTATCTGAGGACAAATGAAAGCTTAGCTTGTAGTTTTCTATTATTACATTTGATCGGCCAGTAATACCTAAAAGCAGCAGGGAATGTGGGTATCCTACCATGTATGTTATACAAAAAACATCAAACCTAAATGGATCATGGCAAGGATGCTTTAAATATTTCACCTGCATTGTGTCTGCCTATGGAATTGAACCATGTCCAGAACACGACTTAAAAACATAAGAAATAAAATAAAATCGACTCAATGACAATGGTTGAGGGCAACTGTAACACTTAAAACAAAAAAAAAACAATATTCCATTTTAAGATTTTCTCTTTTTATACGGTGCAATTTTTTTTTAACTGTTATCATATTAAAAAATGTATTTTTGGTCAATTTACTTTAATGAAATAATGTTCATTGCATATTTTAAAGATGTAATTTCAACATTCCTTTTAAAAAATATCAATTTATTTCATATAACCTGTTTTACAATGGCCTTAAACTTTGTATGGATCAGCATCTGGGATTAAAAAAATCCACTTATTTCAACTTAAAAACTTAAGTTCAGTTGCTGCTTAAACTTTTTAAGTATAACCAACTTGGTTGTTGGTTGAAATTGCTCAGCTTATTTTGATGAGTTAAAATAATGCAAAAACATAATTTGACTTGCTGATCATATATATTTTTTCTATTGTTCATATACATTTTCAACCAACAACCTAGAAATAAAATACATATGTTGGAATTTTAAGCATCAAATTTTTAGATAGCAGAATAAAAAAACATCCATAATAATAATAATAATAATAATAATTATCATATTTTATTATATTTTATTATGTAATGAAAATCAGCAGCAGCTCAGTTCAGTTACATGCCTATGCCGAACATGTGAGAACAATCCTGACTCTTGAGACAAGAGAGGGGAAAGTGAAAAAACAAGGACTTTTGATGCATTTAAACTATATAACATCAAAACATACCGCTATTTAAATGAAAAGAAACACAAAGGGGGAAAAAAGTGTGAGGAAGGTTGGGAGGGTGTAAGAATGCAGAGGGCCAGAGAAAATGGCACATTGTAAGAGATCCAAAAAATCTGTCCTGGTTCAGTCCTGCAGGAAGCATGCGGTCGCACAGCAGAGTAAGCACTGTTTAAATTGGGACTTAGTGAGTGGGATCAACCAGTCATCACACACAACAAGCTTAGTCACCACCAGCACACCACAACCCATCCTGACAGATCAGATTCTCTGGCAGGTGAAAAATGCAGCATACGGACACTAATGCGTTTCTGATCTGAATGGGCTTTGATATTCCCATCTATCTCTATGTTAAAACCTCATTGATATATCAGGGACAGATCTTGAATGTTTACCTGAGAGGTTTGTTGTGTTGCTATTATTGGCACATTATTTAAATCAAAAAGCTCAGAGTGTGAAACATTCACTGATGGAAGAGGAGCACTGAGCATTGATTCTGCATTGATTCAGAGCTTTTTGATGGATATAAGCTGAAACAAAGTGCACATGCAACCTTTGATTCCCAGCCTTTGGTTTATGCTGTGTATATGAGCAGTGATATTAGTATGCCTATATGTCCAGTTCTGTGTTTATGATCATTTGATGCATCACATAACTAACAGGGAGGTTAATTATAATACATCCATTCATTCTCCAACCTGTTTATCCAGTGTAGTGTTGCAGGGATGCTGGATGCCCGGTAGACACAGAAACACTCTGGATGGATATTTATAATATATGTGATCGATTTAGATACAGATATATACCAGCATAGACAAAATGGCTTTAGTCTTTACATGAAATAATAAATGAATAACCTTTGTTATCATTCAAAGGTTGGGGCTCTGTAAGATTTTATTTATTTATTTATTTATTTTTAGGTTTTTGAAAGAAGCCTCTTATACTCACCAAGGCTGCATGTATTTGATAAAAAGTACAGGAAAAACAGTAATATTGTGAAATATTATTACAATTTAAAATAGCTGTTTTCTATTTTAATTTATTTTAAAATATAATTTATTCTGTGATGGGAAAGCTGATTTTTTTTAGCATAATTACACCAGACTTCAGTGTCACATGATCCCTCAGAAATCATTCTAATATGCTGATTTGCTGCTCAACATTTATTCTTATTATCAATGTTGTAAATTTGTGGAAACCGTGATACATTTTTCAGGATTCTTTGATTAATCGAAAGTCCAATAAAACAGTATTTATAAATATTTTGTAACATTATATGTCTTTACTGTCACTTTTGATCAATTTAATGCATCCTTACTGAACAAAAGTATTATTTTCTTTTAAAGCAAGGAAAAAAGATTGATAGTTTGCTAGTTTACATTGGTGTGAAACAAATAATGGTGTTTTGGACATTAAAAGGTAAGATACAGCTATTTATGAAGTCTGTCTCATGAAGGTTTATATCTCATTCAGAAATTGTTTCCTGGCATCAGGCAATAATATCTAAAGGGATAATGGCAAATAGTAGCATTTAGTATATGGACATTCTGTTCAGAAATGATATGGGGCTATTTAAAGAGAAAAAACATATATTTCATTAGCAAGGACCACGTCACACTGATAATGTAGGGAAGTAATCTTTATTGTATAAATATAGGGATGAATGGGGAAGGGAAGGATGGGAAACGGGGAAGGCATGATAACATGTTGATTTGGGAGTCCGATGTTGGTGGCCCAGAGAGACTCAGGATGGGGGTATTGTCTCGGTTGTGTGAGGCCGAGCGATTAGGACCCCCTAAGATTAGAGAGAGCAGAGATTAGCTTGGGCTTGTTGAATGTCGTTGAGATTGTTGCGAATGTAAGAGGGGTAGGTTTGTGATGACCAGCGTCCGAGGATTCTGATTGTTTTGTCCGAGATGCCCTGTCTGGCAGCTGAGGTCGCTGCTCAGATTCGGAAAAAATGTATAGAGTAGTGTTCTGGAGGTATTCCAGAGATGCTAAGAATTTGGTTGAAGTTTTTGCTGAACCAGAATCTAGTGGCCATTTTCCCGGTTTCCGTGATGAAGAGCAGATCTTTGGCAGATGGTTGAGCAGCAAGTCTGGAGTGAACATACTCGGAAATGGGTTCGAACAGGCTGAGAAAGGAATTTAGGCAGAATATGTAGATAGGGAATGATGCTCCTAATTGGTCTGTTTTACTTCTCCGAAGTGTGTATATGAGGGTGTCCGAGGAGAGGATGGTGATGTCGGAGATGCAGGGATGGATGGACGGATTGAAGGTGGATGAAGTCGAAGCAAATTCAGAGCATCTTAGAAAGCCGAAGAATGCAAGCATGAACATGGACTCTAAGGTTTGAGCAATGATGGGATTTAGGTAACCCAAGCATAGCGATAAGATGCAGATGCTGAGTAGGTCGGTAATAAGTGGAAGCCGTTTATTGATAGGAGAAGGTTCTTGTTTTCGCAGACCTTTGATGAGCATGGAAGTATGCGAATAGGAAATGGATGGACAGTTGTTGCCAGTTCTTAGTTTGTAGAAGAAGTTAATTCCTGATAAGTAGGTTTGGATAGAGCAGGTACGTATTTTTAGAAGGGAATGAGCGTGGGTGATGAAGTTGCAAATGGATGGAACGTTGGTTGAAGGAAAAGGAAGCTGATAGTAGGTGTGATAAGCTTTGAAACAATTCCAACAGGTTAAATATGCTGAAAGTGTGCTCGAGGCTAGACAATTGAGAATGGCTTCTTGGGAGGCGTCTGAAAGACTTCTAATCAGTGGGTTAATTGAAAATGGTTATTGAAAATGGTGGAACTGGAGTTGGATAAGTGTCCGATTCTGGAGCCAAGAGCCTGAATTTCTGAAAAGAAAAACGAGACAGTGAGTCGGCTATGGTGTTAAATGTCCTGGTATGTGAGCAGCTCTGAGAAGGAACTGGCGTTGAGTGGAAATTAGTGAAAGTTTGCGCATGAATGGCATGATAACTGCAGAATGTGATCTGCCTTTATTTATAATTTCTACTACGGCTGTGTTGTCTGAGTGGATAAGTATTGATTTCCTGGACCATTTGTGCCTCCAAATGATGGCAGCTATAATTATGGGGTATATTTCGTAGAGTGCTGAAGAAAGGTGCCTGACTGTGAGCTGAGAGAAGCAAACTCAGTGGGCCATTTGGAGCAAACCAGCGCCCTCCATAGTAGCCACCAAAGCCTATGGAGGGTGCGGCATTGGTATATAGTTGAATGTCGTCAAGGTTGGTGAGATATTCGTGGTAGAAAAAGGAGATGCCGTTCCACGATGGGAGAAATTATTGCCAGAGGCGCATTTCCATTTTGCACGCATCATCTAGCATGGCTCTGCCGTGGAGAGACGGGATGGCGGCGGCTTTTGACAGAAGATTTGACATGAATGATTTTCCTTGAGGGATTATTTGAATGGCGTAATTAAGGTGGCCTAGAAGGGCTAGAAGCTGTTGCTTTGTGCAACTGTCTACTAGTAATAAGTTGGAGAGAAGCAGTGAGATGCAATGGATTTTTGTGAGAGGCAGAGATGCTTGAAAGGAAACTGAATCAAGAGTGATGCCTAGAAACTCGATGGAGGTGCTAGGCCCGGAGATTTTCTCCTCTGATAGGGGTACGCCAAGTTTGGTGAAGAATTTAATGAAGGTGTAGAGCCCTGATCGTGGTGGTGCTGATGGAGGTGTAACTACTAGAAAGTCATCGAGAAGGTGGATGACGTAAGGGAGTCTGTGATTATTAAGAAGAATCCAGCACAGTGCTTCTGAAAGAGAGTCGAATATATTGGGGCTACTTCTGCAACCGAAAGGGAGATGTACTGCGAAGCAGTAGTCTCCTTTCCAGAAAACTCCGAAAAGGTGCCAGAAATCTGGATGGATGGGTAAGACCTAGAAAGCACTGGTGATGTCTGCTTTGGCTAGCCAAGTGCCATGGCCTGCCAGGTGGATGAGTTTAATAGCATGGTCAATTGTAGCATATTGCATGGAGAAATCTGGACCTGGGATGATGCTGTTAATGCTTGGGGTGTGAGTACCATGGGGAGAAGATAAGTCGATTATTAATCGCTTTTTCCCCAGAGTATTTGCGGGTGGCGATACCTATAGGGCTGACACGTGTGACGGGGAATGGTGGTTTATTGAAAGGGCCTATCATGAATCCATTTTTAACTTCTTCTGCTAATAGCGTATCAACTATGTTGGGTTCTGACGTGGCGGACTGGAGATTATGGGATGTATGGGAGGTGTCGGGAGTGATATCTATCCCTGGGTGAAAACCGTTTGTGAAGCCGTTGAGTAAGAAGTATACGAATTCTCAATCAGGATGATTTTTTAGTGCAGCAGCTAGGGCCTCTACGTTGATTGGGGTGCTTAAGTGCTTTGCTAGTCAGTCCACTGGTGTGGTAGGATTGTGGGGGAAGGAATTTCTTGCGTGAGCTCCACCACAGAAAGAGCAGGTATGTAGAAGCCTACAGTTGGAAAAGGTGCAGCCTAAGTGGTTAAAGTTATTGCACACCATCCTGCCTCCATAGTATAATATTTGACGGCCTCTTTTATCGACACCTTTGGAGGTTGGGATGTTGACTGAGGGGCCTGCTGGCTTAGGGATAATGGGAGGGGGGTGCTGCTGCGGATAAGCGGTTAAATACTGATGGTTTCCGAGAGGAAGATGGTTGAGGTTGGAGGGGGGTGATAATAGAGCAAGATGACGTTGGATGTGAGGGTGTTTCACAAAGTTCATACGAAATTGATGATTGGGCTGCGAACACTCGCAGTAGAGTTCAGAGTTGAGGGAGCCCCAGTATGTTCCTTGGTTAAAATGATGTAGGCGTCCTGCTGCTTGGGTAGCAAACAGGACATGATAATTGTAAAAGCTTTTCCCTCCGAAGCGGACTGCCATGTCAAGGATGATTGAGAGGTAGTCGTCGAGTTCAGGTCTACATATGATATCACGGAAAATAGAGAAAGCGAGCGAATTCGGTAGGAGTGAGATTTTTGGAACGTGAAGGAACAGGATGGCTGAGCGGCATAGGACCTAGGCTGGTTTGCAATTCTCTAGGCTGGCTGATGGAGATGAGAGATGGCTGAAGAAGTTGAGCTAAATCTATGTAATTACCGGCCAAGATTTGTGAACGTAGAGTTGCGGAGACAGGAGAAGGACGATGAGCTACTGAAGCTGGCCAAATAGGTGGCACGGATGTGGCTAAAGAAAAGGGGGTATTGCTAGATGGCATGATGTATGGATGTTGGGGTTAGGGGTTAGGATGGGGGAGGGAAGGGACAAAGGACAGGCCAGTTGGAAGTAGAATTGGAGTTTGAGGAAATCAAGATTGCCCAGCGTGAAGTAGAGTCTCTTGGGGGGCTGGATGGGGTATCTGGACTGGAGGGATAGTAGCAGGAGTGAAAGAAGGAACAGGAGCCGTATTACAGTGTACGGCTGAAGGAAGGGTAGAGGAATGGATGATTGGATGAAAGGGTGTATGTGAATTTTCATTCATTTGTGAACACAGAGACGAGAAGAAAGATTACATTATTTGAGTGAAATCAGATGAAGCTAGAGTAGGTGGAATTACAACTTGTCCCCCGCTAGGGGGAGCTGGCGCTGCTGTCTAAAGCTGCGGTGGAGGGTAATGGAGCGTGACGTCACGGGTGACGGAAGATGACTGGTTTGCGGATTCCGGATGTGTTGACGGACGAGCGTGAGTTGATGTGGAAGTTTTGGTGGATGCTAAGTATAGTTGTAATAGTCTTGCCTAATTATCTAAACGATTGAAGTGGATGCCTTTGCTTTTGAGTGTGTGTTGAAGTCGAGCCACGGTCCAATTTGTGATGTTGACTTCGGTTCTGGGGGACGCACGGCGAGATTGCCGGGGACGGCAATTGGGAGTTGTGTGCTGGTGAAGCGGCTGACGAGGAGAGCGAGAAGCCCAGTTTCCACGCCTGCGATGAGTATGGCTGTCTCTATTCGTGGATCTTGATGCTGGAGATGAGGGAGCCTGGGATCAGGCTGGGGTTGGAGAGTTTCTGAGGGGTATTAGAGCGAGAATGCTCGCGAGGTCAAAGAATGTGTACAGCTGATCGCAAGCGTTGGGAAGTACGGCTCGGGTTGGATTGCTGAGAGCTGATCCACGGTTGAGTGGAGTTGGACTCGAACAGATCGTCACCTGTATCGGGTGAGTTAATCTGTATCTCTGAATCCATAGTTATTCGAGAGAACGAGACGAACCATGCTGAAAGGTCGGCCTGATATAAGTTTTGGGAAGTGAGGTGATTGGATGAGGTGGCTGAGTGGGACATGGCCCAGCTCCTGAACCTCAGTTAACTAGTTAACTCCCTTTATATATATATTATATTACAACTTATAAAATTAAAAAGGCTTATATAATAAGAATAAATGGGTCTTTCATTAAACTAAGGGTGTATTCATACCAGGAAAGTCCGCTAGTTCACTTGCTTTGGTCCGGACCAAATACAATGTTGATTTTTTTTTTGGGGGGGTGGTTCGCTTTCACACTGCCCTTTTTGCATGTGAACCAGAAATTGTAAACAAAACCACACGTGTGCTAAGGTCATCCATTCATTGGACAGAAATTCTCAAGCGTGCCAGAGTTCGTTTGGAACCGGACCGAGACCACCTCTTTAGCTGGGTCTCGGTGTGATTGTTTGGTCCGCACCCGAGTGCGATTGATGTATTCACACTTGCCCAAAAGATCTGCACCAAGGGGGAAAACGAACTTGAGTTTGATTCAATCGAAACAAACAAGACAGGTGTGAATACACCCTAAATTACAGAAGTGTGCAACAGGTTATAAATAGTGGGGAAAGGTTCTTTAGATTATTAAAATACTCTTCAGACATAAGTGGTTCTTTTAAGAACTGTCCACTGAAAGATTCTTTGGGGAACCAAAATGGTTCTTCTATGACATTGCTGTGAACACCTCTATTGCAGCCTTTATTTTTACGGCTTTAAATCCTCATTTCTCAAACAAAACATTTGTTATGAAACTGCCCTATAGAAAAAACTAAATTTCTACATTCAGGTTAAAGAAAATATAGGGCACAATTCTTTAAATACAGGGAATTTCAAACTAGATCATCATATCCATTGTGCCTTGTCTGCTATGGTGACTAATATAGGCGCATCTCTCTCTCGGCCAACATTGCATCTATTTTCCAAATGTCCCAGCCTTCCCTCCTGTTCTCTTTTCCTCATTCAGAGATGGATGATGGCATGGTGCCTTTTCTCTTCCTGTGCCAGCTGCATTTTACAGAGTGCCATGCTGACACCCTAAATGGGCACTGGCCTCAGAATAAACACACTTAATTATTGTAGAAACCATCAGTTGCCAGTCTTCAATCACACAGATACGCACAGACGGTTGTTTGTCATTATTCACGGTGAGCTGGCTGCTTGCTTCCTGGGTCTTGAATTTAGATCATTTTGCGGCAGGGTAACACAGTCTATGTGGCATACTGAACCATAAATGTCACCCCCAATTTACAGTGTCTCAGAGGGTAAAGCTGACTTGACCCTGCAGCAATTCATCCTGTAAACACTAATCAATCCACAGAGTCTGTTGACACTGACTAGTTTGTGATATTTGCATAAGTCACGTAATAAAAAATAAAACAATTTCAATTTTGGTTACTGTTAACTTGTGCCTCTAATTTTGATAAGTGAAAATTATATGACAAGAATGAGCACATTCCCAAAAAAAGTCCCCAAAAGACACTAAAAGTCCTACAAAAATATTCTGCTCTGATAAAATATCCACTATACTACATTGAAATATTTAATTCATATATCATTCATTTTGAATGGTTATGATAGTATTACAATATGCAACAGTGAATCTGACTTTAATTGACAGTGTGTTGAGTAACATTAATTTTAAAAGTAACATGTATATTTATACCATCAAGACTTAATTTATTGGTTAAATCAAATATAAATAGCTCTTTAAGGTAACAATTGCATGTTACCACTTTGCACAGCATACAGCATTACAATATTACAATAAAAAGTAACACATTTTTTTTTAATGGAAAATAAACATTAAAAGGATAGTTCGCCCAAAAATTAATTTTGAAATTAAATCATTTACTTTCCCTCATGTCATTCCAGACTTATAAGACTTTCATTCTTCTTTGTAAAAGAGATAATTTTAATATTCTCTCATCCTTTTTTGTTGAAAGTTTATGTAATCCACATTTCAGTCACACTTCAAGAAGTACATAAAAACATTGAATCTAACTGAATCGATTATGTGCTATTTTATGCTTTGGACAAGTGTTTATCCCATATAGTTTGACTGCAATGACATATAATGTGTTTTTATATTTATTTATATTATAAAATCTACTTTAAAGTTAAATTTTTAAATTGACATAACTGAAACTTAATTTGGCATTAAAACAAAGTGCATCTTTTAAATGTGTAGTAGAATTATAGTGATGAAAGTATACTGACTTTAAGTACACTTAAGTGGGCTTTTATTTCAATATTATATTATCTGCAAGTACAGTTTTAATAATGCATTTTTAAGATTATATATTTATATCTCTATATTTCAATGAATAATTTTACAAAATGAAGTAATTCACACTATTTGAAATCTCTTGCCAAATTTACACTGCAAAGGTGGCACAGAAGTGCATTTAATTATTTTTACAGAATGCTGCTCAGAGGTGGCATATAAATGCATTTACACATCAAATACACCTGCATGCTTTGATATTGGGGACTGAGATGGGTCAGAGCAGGCTTAATTTAGTCTGGCTTTTATCCAGCATTACGTCTTTACACAGAATTTTAAGCAGTCACAGAGCAGCCTTACCTCAGCTGTGTAAAGATGCCATCTAACATTATGGTGTAAATGCAACTATTTTTTTATTTTATAATTATCAATTATATATTATAATAATATAATATATTATATTATTAATTATATATTATTAATTTATTATTTATAAAAGCAATACGTGATTATGTTGTGAGTGTTACTCCAATACTGAGTCAGTTAGTGGGACTCAAAACAAATAAATAAAAATGATTAAATAACAGACAAATAAAATAATTAAAAGGAAATTAAACAGATCAGGGATAAAAGTCCATTAACAGCCTCACACCATCAAGCCAGAATATGTGAATTTGTGTCTTACCTAAGAAGTCAGTGTGGAGTCTATTACCTCTTAATGGGCTGCTGTTAACCTTTCAGACCTTTAACACTAAAGAGAGAGAAAAAGAGTGAGAGTGAGTGAGAGAGATAACACACTCAATGCTAACCTTTCGAATTTTGGAGAGTATGAATAAGAGGAGAGATATAGAGCGATAGAGAGGGTGAAAGGACCCAGAAACGACAAGAGACACAGGGAAGAAAAGAAGAGCGCGAGAAGGACGAAGTGAACGCTCTGTCAGGAGAGCCGCTCTCAGGAAAAAAACCTTTTTACTATATGGAGGATGGAGAGCTGCAGTGAGAAATAGAGAGAGAGTGAGTCTGTACAAGCTCTGATATAATACTTCTCTGAATGACAGAGACCCTTTTGAAGACAGAACAGAACATTTTACGACCCATCTACAATCATAATATAATAGCCTAATCAGTTTCATGCTACAGATTTCCCAGAAAGCTCCCACACAGTTTTAAGGGAAGTAATTTCATTGTGCTCGGTAAAATGAAATATTTCAGTTCATTTGGAGTACTTTGAACTGATGAAGAGTGAAAACAATCTCAGAGAAGATGAGTTTGGTTTGAAAAGGTTTTGCATTTTAATTTTCATAAAATATTGTCATTTTCCAGTCTATACATTTTATTATGAACTTTATACATAATTACAAACTTCACAACTAGATTTCGACATTTTTCTGAAGAAAACAAAGTTCACACAAAACACAATGATGTTGGCATGACAATTCTTCCAATGATTTGGGGTCTGCAGAATGTAAAAGATGTTAGTTATTAAAAACGTTATATTTTTTATAAATGCTACAGTAAGCACCTGTTAATTAATCAACTGTAAGTAAATGGTGAAAATTATAAATGGTTTAACATTATATTAATTATATTAATTTACAGTACATTGAAAAAGAGTAAAAGGATATACCCAGAAGTATCAAATATGATTAAATTTTATATAAATAATTTTGTTTTTTCTTCTTTTTTTTGTTATTATCATTACATTTAAATTTTTAGTATTATTAAAAATATATATTTTTCATGATTAACATTTTATTTTAACGTCATGAATAGGTTTGTTTCTTCTTATTTTTATTACAAACTTTCAGTAAAATGTTATTTCTTCAATGCGCTCATCATAAGCCTGCTAATTTTTAAAGAGAACTTAATTCACATGGCAAGTCAATAACACAAAATTGTCACAAGCGCCGAAGAGTCTAAATTCTTGGATTATATGTTTAAACAAACTAAAATTTCTTCAAATTACAAAAAAATAAGCCTTTTTTAGGCTATATGTAACTATTGTGCCTGTTTGGTTTGGCACCAAGGGTAGTTGTTGGACCCCTGGCTGCATGGACTGTTGGGTAATGGTCAGATGTGGCTCATAGCAAATGGAAAGAGGGTACTCTAGAGCACCCTTCTGAATCTATAGCCCAAATATGTGTGAGCAAACGCTATGAGATCACAAGTCCACATCAAGTGTGCCATTTGGGACAGCGTATGTCATACCCTACATAGGCCACAATAAAAATAAATAAATAAATACAGTGTAATATTCTGTTCTCTAAACATGACTTAGTTCAAATTGTCTAATTTCTTAAAGCAAATTTTTATAGAGCCTATCCACCAGGCGAACATTATTAGTTTGAATGTCAAATTGCTTATTAAAGTAATAGCACATCTCTCCTCAACAAGTCACATGATTTGAGGCATCACTCATGTCCATAGCAAAATTCAGGATGAAACACAAGAGTTTAGCACTATAGGTTTATTCAGACAAGTATGAATAAATGTAACAGTCGTTCTGGCTTTAGCAAGCACAACGAATTACAAAAGTATTTATGCAGAATCCATTGTTCGCTGTTTCAGAAGCAACAATGAGCAGGAGAATAGAGACTGTCCGTTTTGAACACATTTTCTGTCAGTGGAGTTGTGAAGGGCCAATGGCTGAAACAGGTTTCATTTGTAATGCATGTCTCCAGAGCAAAAACTTGTATGTAATGACCTGTATGTTGTGAAACCACCTTTTGTTTGGCTGACATCAAACAAATGTGAAACCTGACTATGATCTACATATTCAACTCCATGCTGTTTGTCCCCTTGCTTTGCTTATTCATAACTTCTCGTGTCTTCTTGTGAGCTGTGTACAATGCAGCTCTTTCCATTTATGCATCTACTTTTTTTTGCCCGTATTTATTTGTCCATTCCCGAATCCAAACCCACATGTTTTCTTTACTCATAACTTCTCTATCAGTTTCCCATCTCTCTCTCTCTCTTTTAATTTTCATAAAATATTGTCATTTTCCAGTCTATACATTTTATTATGAACTTTATACATAATTACAAACTTCACAACTAGATTTCGACATTTTTCTGAAGAAAACAAAGTTCACACAAAACACAATGATGTTGGCATGACAATTCTTCCAATGATTTGGGGTCTGCAGAATGTAAAAGATGTTAGTTATTAAAAACGTTATATTTTTTATAAATGCTACAGTAAGCACCTGTTAATTAATCAACTGTAAGTAAATGGTGAAAATTATAAATGGTTTAACATTATATTAATTATATTAATTTACAGTACATTGAAAAAGAGTAAAAGGATATACCCAGAAGTATCAAATATGATTAAATTTTATATAAATAATTTTGTTTTTTCTTCTTTTTTTTGTTATTATCATTACATTTAAATTTTTAGTATTATTAAAAATATATATTTTTCATGATTAACATTTTATTTTAACGTCATGAATAGGTTTGTTTCTTCTTATTTTTATTACAAACTTTCAGTAAAATGTTATTTCTTCAATGCGCTCATCATAAGCCTGCTAATTTTTAAAGAGAACTTAATTCACATGGCAAGTCAATAACACAAAATTGTCACAAGCGCCGAAGAGTCTAAATTCTTGGATTATATGTTTAAACAAACTAAAATTTCTTCAAATTACAAAAAAATAAGCCTTTTTTAGGCTATATGTAACTATTGTGCCTGTTTGGTTTGGCACCAAGGGTAGTTGTTGGACCCCTGGCTGCATGGACTGTTGGGTAATGGTCAGATGTGGCTCATAGCAAATGGAAAGAGGGTACTCTAGAGCACCCTTCTGAATCTATAGCCCAAATATGTGTGAGCAAACGCTATGAGATCACAAGTCCACATCAAGTGTGCCATTTGGGACAGCGTATGTCATACCCTACATAGGCCACAATAAAAATAAATAAATAAATACAGTGTAATATTCTGTTCTCTAAACATGACTTAGTTCAAATTGTCTAATTTCTTAAAGCAAATTTTTATAGAGCCTATCCACCAGGCGAACATTATTAGTTTGAATGTCAAATTGCTTATTAAAGTAATAGCACATCTCTCCTCAACAAGTCACATGATTTGAGGCATCACTCATGTCCATAGCAAAATTCAGGATGAAACACAAGAGTTTAGCACTATAGGTTTATTCAGACAAGTATGAATAAATGTAACAGTCGTTCTGGCTTTAGCAAGCACAACGAATTACAAAAGTATTTATGCAGAATCCATTGTTCGCTGTTTCAGAAGCAACAATGAGCAGGAGAATAGAGACTGTCCGTTTTGAACACATTTTCTGTCAGTGGAGTTGTGAAGGGCCAATGGCTGAAACAGGTTTCATTTGTAATGCATGTCTCCAGAGCAAAAACTTGTATGTAATGACCTGTATGTTGTGAAACCACCTTTTGTTTGGCTGACATCAAACAAATGTGAAACCTGACTATGATCTACATATTCAACTCCATGCTGTTTGTCCCCTTGCTTTGCTTATTCATAACTTCTCGTGTCTTCTTGTGAGCTGTGTACAATGCAGCTCTTTCCATTTATGCATCTACTTTTTTTTGCCCGTATTTATTTGTCCATTCCCGAATCCAAACCCACATGTTTTCTTTACTCATAACTTCTCTATCAGTTTCCCATCTCTCTCTCTCTCTCTCTCTCTCACACACACACGAACAACCGCACATCAAATTACCCTTCGCCCTAAACACATTTCTCCCGCCGTCTATTGTTTTTGTCACTCAACTTCAATGTCTTTCCATTTCCTCATGCCGACCCATTCATCTAGTCGATTATCATTTTATTTGTCTGTTTATTTGTTTCTCCCTTTATTTGTTTTCTGAAGTCCCTGCATTTTCTCCACAGGGGGCTAATCTGGCCTTGATTGATGATCTCATTTCTTTTGCATTTGCACAAACGCTACTCAAGTCGCAGATCATAACATAAAGTAACAGCATAGCAGTCCTCTCTCCCAATAGCACTAATTACGGTCATAAGAAAGTGCCGCATAATTATCTTCATGCGTGCAGCTGCTGTAATAGATTCACGTTTTTATTTTTCATACCTACTAAGAAAAAAGGGACTAATAAACTGTAATAGTAATACAAATTAAACTTTGAAGCTGAGCAGTACTTGGAAGTTGAACTGGAATCAGGGACATTACTGGCGGAGGAAATGGGCCAGACAATGTATATATGAATGGGAGAATCAATATGTGGACTGTATGTACTGTAAGTCCCACTTTCTAGTTAAAAGAACAGATTTAGTTCACAAATACCTGACAGCCATGACCTACATTCTATTTTTATTTGCAATAATCAATATTAAATTTCAGCATTAGTAACACACACACTCAAGCTCCTAGTTCTTGCCACATTTTGAGTCGATTGACATGAATGATTTAACTGGGGACTCACTCCCACCGGATCATTGAATCAGTGAGTTTACTCAAAGAACAACCGCAATCAGATCAGTCAAATTCATGAATGAATCATTCAATGTGATTTGCGAACCGATTCAACAGGTTGATTAAAACAGAATCAGCTTGTTCATGTAAAGTACTGGACATTGCTTTCACATCTCTGAGCTGTCAAATGTAATTTTTTTTCAGTTAAAAAAGAAAGGAACAATACTTTTTATGAAATATAGTTGGAGTAAAAAGTATGGTATTATGCGTTAGAATGTGGACAGACATAAACATTTATTTAAAAAGTTTTAGTTCAAAATTTCTATTCAAATTCGTGCCTCGAACCATGTATGCCTATATATGCCTAACTAGATATAATTATATTGAAGAGGTATCAGCTCTGAAGATAGTACAAGATAGACTTTATTTTACTTTGTTGTTACGTAATATGAAAATCTTCAGCAAAAAAAAAAAAAAGGTTCTCAATGGATCTTGGACCTTGAACTAACTTTGTGTGTGGTTTTACTGTTGTTTTCTACAGACATAAAAGTTTCCAAAATAAAAATAGTCTGATGAAATACAGATACTTTGGAAGCCTGTTTCCGCCACTGAAAAAAAAAAAAAAAAAAAGGTTATTGCGACTTTTTATCTCACAATTCTGACTTTTTTCATAAATAAAGTCAGAATTGCAAGATATAAAGTCAGAATTGCAAGATATAAACTCACAATTGCAAGATATAAAGTCAGAATTGCAAGATATAAAGTCAGAATTGCAAGATATAAAGTCAGAATTGCAAGATATAAACTCACAATTCTGACTTTATTTCTCAAAATTGCAAGTTTATATCTCGAAGATCTGACTTTATTTCTCAGAATTGCGACTATATGTCTCGCAATTGCGAGTTGATATCACGCAATTCTGACTTTATTTCTCAGAATTGCGATTTTATATCTAACAATTATTACTTTTTAACTCTCAATTGCGAGTTTGTATCACGCAATTATGAGAAAAAATGTCAGAATTGTTAGATAAAAAGTCGCAAGTACCTTTTTTATTTTTTATTCAGTGGCAGAAATGGGCTTCAACAGATACTTGAAAAATTTAGAAAAAAAAACCTCCTACTGCCCACCAGTGCATTTTGATAGGGATACTATATGACTTTTTTTAAACTGAAATGTCTTAACTTTAACAGCAAAGTTTCACTAGTTCTGTAGTCTCACTTTTCCTGCTCATTAAATACTTTAAAGCTGGAAAACTATTCTTTCCTCAACTAATGGTGTGGAAAATGACAAGTACACTGAGTACATTAGGTGAAGGGGTGAACAAACCAAAGACTTTGAATATAGGGAGTAGATGGAAGGAATATCAGTATAGTACTATAAGAAAGAAGAAGAAAAAAAATAATATATTGATCATTTGAGACATTTAAGCTCTGAACTGACAGCTTGGAGAAGGTCATCTAAAACTGACGCAGAGCCTTTGCCACTGCCTGCACCTTCTGGCCATCAAAGATGTCTCTGTGGTACACAAAGTTTACGCAAACCTGCACTTCACAACAACGTACGGTCCATCTGGGTAAAGCGGATTGGAGAATTTGCTTTGTCCAATTTTAAGCATGTCATTTTGAAAGAGATTTAGGAATGTGATTTGAGAGAATAATGACACGTTCAAATTATAAATTAAAATTTAAACATTCTCTTGTCCCAGATGCACAGAGAAAAGGTGAATAGCCTGGAAAAAAGAAGATAAGGTTTCACAGGCAGTGTCCTTACAGGGACCGAGCAAGTGGGAAAAGAAGAATACGAGAATTGAAATCTCTCTTTCACAAACGTTATGAACCTCCACAGTCTCCCGCACAACGACCAAATGAAGATTTACTGACTGTGTGGATCCGTGTTTGGGGACATGAGTGTGTGTGAGAGGGGAATGTCATTTTCAATCACAATTAATGTCCACCCTTACGGTGAGGCTGGTGAAGCGGTGCCTCGAGCAGGTGACAGAGGTCTCTTCTTTTTTCCTTCCCAGAGTGATTCTTTCTTCTTGAGTGGGTGAAGAAACATTCACCTCAGCCAGAGGGAGAGAGAGAGAGAGAGAGAGAGAGAAGCATAACCTGTAGAAAACAAATTCACAAATAAGATCTCTCTAATACATCAATTTTTCCTCCTAAACCCTATTTGGGCAGGACTAGTTTTCTCTCAGGTAAATTTGTGTTACGCAGAAGTTCTTTGTTATTTTAACCCCAATTGGAAATGTCTGTCTTTCTCACACAACAAAGCAAATTACCTACTGTTTTTCGGCTATCTCCTGTGAGGAATTTAATCCAGTCCACATGGAGACGTCTGTTGTTGTGGTTTATTATTTTTTCTCAATGCTTCTCC
This sequence comes from Sinocyclocheilus rhinocerous, assembly GCF_001515625.1. Lineage (NCBI taxonomy): Eukaryota > Metazoa > Chordata > Actinopteri > Cypriniformes > Cyprinidae > Sinocyclocheilus > Sinocyclocheilus rhinocerous. The sequence continues at coordinate 526,138 of NW_015640468.1, forward strand.
TCATTTATTTGGACTTTGTTGAACACTGTAACTAAAGCTACATGTCTTACAGTGTCCTTACAGGGACCGAGCTAGTGGGAAAAGAAGAATACGAGAATTGAAATCTCTCTTTCACAAACGTTATGAACCTCCACAGTCTCCTGCACAACGACCAAATGAAGATTTACTGACTGTGTGGATCCGTGTTTGGGGACATGAGTGTGTGTGAGAGGGGAATGTCATTTTCAATCACAATTAATGTCCACCCTTACGGTGAGGCTGGTGAAGCGGTGCCTCGAGCAGGTGACAGAGGTCTCTTCTTTTTTCCTTCCCAGAGTGATTCTTTCTTCTTGAGTGGGTGAAGAAACATTCACCTCAGCCAGAGGGAGAGAGAGAGAGAGAGAGAGAGAGAAGCATAACCTGTAGAAAACAAATTCACAAATAAGATCTCTCTAATACATCAATTTTTCCTCCTAAACCCTATTTGGGCAGGACTAGTTTTCTCTCAGGTAAATTTGTGTTACGCAGAAGTTCTTTGTTATTTTAACCCCAATTGGAAATGTCTGTCTTTCTCACACAACAAAGCAAATTACCTACTGTTTTTCGGCTATCTCCTGTGAGGAATTTAATCCAGTCCACATGGAGACGTCTGTTGTTGTGGTTTATTATTTTTTCTCAATGCTTCTCCTCATTTATTTGGACTTTGTTGAACACTGTAACTAAAGCTACATGTCTTACTGCACTTCCCGGTGCACCTTAATTATAGTTTTTTTTTTTTACATTTACTGACTAAAACACAACAGGTAATGGTTCAAGTTCGTCTGCCCTCCCATCCACCATAAAAAAGAGTTAACCTCTCAGTACAGGTGCTGTAGTATCACTGGTACCGTGCTGTGTACCAATGGGTTTCATGATTCATCCAGAACAAACGATCTTCCATAACACCCACATCCAGACAACAGATACTCTAACTAATTATAACACAAACAGTATTTAGAAAACTAATCTTATCCGAATAGGGAATTAGATGTAACCTTGAAAGTATTAGGCTAAAGAAATGGACGCAGTCATTATGGTGGGGGTCAAATTGACCCTAATTGGATTCAATTTAATTCAACACACACATAGAATTAGGTAAAAACAGTACTATTAATACTTATCACGTATTACAAAAAAATATAAAATAAGTAATAAAAACAATAAAAATAACATGATATTTCACATACAGTGAATATTATAAATAGTATTCTATTGTTTAGTATTCAAACTAACTAATTGTATAACAATTGTTTAACATTTTAAACAGAAGATGTGTGGAAAAGCACTTTTTTTCTCTGTTTTTCTGAAACTGATACAGTCGGGCCAAAATCGTGGGTTCGATCCCAAGTGAACTGAACTGATAAAAAATGTACACTTTCCATGTTTCTAAAGTTTCTCTTTTAGGTTTCTTTGAATAAAAGCCTCTTTGAAATGCGTGAATGTAAATTTAAATACCATCAGAGGGGATTTGAGAAACCATCCTAGCAAAATACATCAAAAATGGTTTTGAGTTTCTACAGCTGCCTTGAACCATGAAAGTATGTGGGTAACACTGACCCTCAAATATCATAGTCATAATAGAAATTGTATACGTACATTCCACAGCACATCAGAAAAAGTCACAACATTTCAAAAAGAATGTCATAGGTCTCCCAGTATTTCAAACAACTCAAAAAAATCAAAATGGATTAAATTCACCCACAACTTAATATGAGGAGAGCTATTTACAGCTGAGTTCTTGGAAGTATCCAGTAGATTACTTGTGAAGTTATTCTTTTAGAACAAGAAGTTGGATCAAAGACAATGAAGGCACGATGAACCAATCATGATATCCAATCCCAACAAATATAAGTGCTGCTGTTGTGAACAGCAATGTTTATAATTTTTTACACTGTAAAAACAGATGCAGAATGCCACCAGAGACCAGTTGCATTAAGCTAGCCACTATGTTAAGACTGTGTCCGAAGAATTAGTTTGACCAAATAGCGCTTAAGTGGTAATCAGTCTTACTTTTCAGATTTAAATGAAACCAGTCTACCTTTTTATGAAACTGACTTTAATAAGAAATGACCAGCCTTACAGAAAAAAATACAACTAACTTTTGAAACTAGACTAAGCAGTTTATGCCACTGGCCACTGATGCCAAACAGGGATTCAAGCAATCAACAAATGGATGGATCAACGTACTAAAATCAAACAGACTTTCTAAAAAGTCTGAGCTAGTCACACTATTAAAAAAGTAGCAACAGTACTGCTTTTAGATATATTCACACAACACTGGACAAAATAATTTTCTGTCTGTGTGAGTGATATCCAGTACTTGAACTTTATTACGACATGACAATGGAAAAGCGTGTAACCCAATTAACTTTCACAAGATACGTGCAAGAATAAAGAAAAGGGATGTGACTTGCTTAAAGTCTCCCTGACTTTTCGACTGAGAAAAAGACCCTAATAATCTCACTTGTGTTTCAGAAGAGATTTCACAAAGATTTTTTTCAAGAAACTTCTGCAAAGAAAAGTATTCATTGTTAAAGCAAAACTGAAAATCTTAAGTCTCATAAGCTATTACAGTTTTTTACGATTGCTTAAGCACAATTTTGAAAACAGGGCCCGGTTTGTCAAAGCAACTTCTGAACAATAAAATTCTCGTTTGGGATGTGAGGAAAACAGAGTAGTTCCATAGCTGTGTTATCAATAATACAGGTTCAGTGTACTTTGTTGTGCAGGTGTGTGTGTGTGTGTGTGTGTGTGTGTGAAGAGAATAATTTGTATTACAGAGAGGGGGTGAGAATGAAATAGCCTGGCAGCAGAAAGTTTTTAAGTGAGCGTGAATCAGAGGGCGTCAGAGAGCAGTGTTTGCGTCAGAATGCTCACCTCGACTGAGCGCAAATTTGATAGTGTGTGTGTGTGTGTGTGTGTGTGAAGGACCATCCCAAGCAATCCTCTAAACTTTCACTTTACTTTTAAAAATTCTTAAGTTAATGCATACTGAAGATGCCTGAAATTAATACTATTAATTATTATATAACTGTTTTTTTCTTTATTAATTTATATTTTAAAATGTTAAACACTTAAAATGTTTTAAATGTTTAAAGATGCAGAAGTACAAAACAAGCCATTTTTGCAGCATACTTTATATAAATGTGTTTTTGTTTGTCTCCTTTAATTTCCTTACATTAATTTTAATTAGCTTTTATTAGCAGTAATATGCTACATTGACGTTACGTTGTCTTATCATGTGAGTTATTATCTTTGCATGAGAGTTGCGAAATAAATATGGTTATTTTCCATTTTTTATTTAATTTTGTGAAAAATGTCTTTTTTGGAAATTCAATCAAATAATAAATACGTTTAAAAAAGCAGTAAAATCACATATCGCTTACAGTTAATTTATCACACTGAAAAGGAAACATTGTGTCTGGTTCCACATTGTGTCTGGTTGTATATGGCATATTTTAGTAAAAATGAATCCATATATGGCATAAACACAGAGAATCTGCATAGTGTATAATACATTCTTGACACTGCAGCAATAGCAAAGTAAGAAACATACAGCACTTTAAGCTTCAGTTTTTATCAGTATGGCCACATTAATATTCAAGCTCAAAATCTGTAGCCTGTTTTTGAAATCCTAAATAACTTGAAGACAGCAAACTTTCAAATCACTGCTGTTTGCTCTTAAATTCAGACTGAGTAAATGTCTTAATGGCATTAGATTAGCCTTATGTACCATTTAGCTCTCGAATGAATAAGAAATCTTGTTATTTCTTTGTTTCTCTAGTATCGTGGGAGTTAGCATTCATGTGTACGTGTATGCCCTTTTAGGTGTGCTTTATCCTTTTTTTTTTTTAAATCACATAAATGTCCTGAAAAATAAAACCAACAGCCTATTATTAAGTGATTATGTAAAATGCCAAATTTACATTCTCTTCTAATTCAAGTGTAAGTTTTAATGATTATGTAAAAATGGCAAAGTCGAAGCTGCTGATGTTTGTCTGCTGATCACTCAGTTTTTCTATTTCACTCATTTTCCACACTCGGCCCCTCAGTGGAGATGTATAGGTTTATAAAAGCAGTGGAATTGAATCTCACTGTTTCTGGCACGATGGTTTTATTGCAGAATCTCAATCACTGTTTTATCACCTTTGCCTTCAGCGGAGTAACACTAGCACCCTTCCTTCAATCCTAACAAAACAGTACCGTTGGCACTACTGGAAGAACAAACAACAGAACAATAATATAAAAAAAAAACACCCTCTTACACAATACAAACCAATGGTTAGTCCTGGGGGATGATGTTTGAGTCTTCCTGTACACAAAATCAGAAATATGAGAATAAATTATCCAACCTGTTTTATTTCAACACTATTAATTCTGAAAGCTGGAAAAGATGAAAAAAAAAAAAGACTAGATAAAGGTGGAGATGATGACTCAAAAAAAAAACAATAACCTACTTTTTGTGTTTTCAACAATAGAGTCATTTTAGGTAAATAAATTCAACCCGTTGCCAGTATTTTGCTATGTACTTTTGGATTCAGAATTAGTGTGGCTTTCTAATGATGGCTTTTAGCGAAAGAGCAGTTAATTGCAGGCTGATTGTTCATGTTGCTGTGTTCATGCATTCTGGATTGGAAATCATTGATACGGACCCTAATAGAAAAGGTCATGTCCATTCATTCATAATGCTGAAATGAGAGCAGTTGGCAGCTCATTCCACCAACTGCTAATGGCCACAGATCATAGTATAACCGTAAAATAACATATAAATGATAAAAAACTTTAGAGTTGATTTGTGAGTGGCCATTAAGCTTAGCTTAGCTAGATTAGCTACCGGTCCATGAGAACATTTTGGCTAATGCCCTCCTCATATTTAATTCGTTTTGTTAATGTAATTTCAATGGAAATAAAAAAGTTAAAATGTAAAAATTCTACAGTAAAAATGTATCTGTAACAAACGGTGAAAGTAAAAGATCTAACAGGACAATATGTGTAATTTTTTGAAATACTGAGGAATTTTTTTGGGCAAGTAAAAAGTATGAATAATTTATTAAAAGTATGAACAAAGTAGCTTATAATTTATGGTGAAAACACACATTTAACAAGACAATTCATGTACATTTTCTTTGGTAGACTGAATAAAATGCATTGATATTAGGGGAAAATATTTAACTTCTTTTTAACACATTTACAAAACAACTAAACATCTTTAGTTTATCAACAAATGATGAAGACGGCTCTTTAATAGCTAATTTATTTTTAAATAAATCAAATCAAATCAAAGGAACAGTTTCAACAAAATTTAATATATATATACACTGAACAAAATTATAAACGCAACACTTTTGTTTTGGCATGCTGGATATTAGCTTCTGTGCCAAATCCTGACTGATGGCGATCCATTCTTGCTTTATTAGTTTTCGGAGTTGATCATGATTTGTGGGCTTCTACTTGTCCACTCGCCTTTTGAGGACTGACCACAGGTTCTCTATGGGATTGAGATCCGGGGAGTTGCCTGGCCACAGATCCAAAATGTCAATGTAATGATCTTTGAGCCACTTCTTTATCACGCTTGCTTTGTGACATGGTGCTCCATCATGCTGGAAAATGCACGGATCATCACCAAATTGCTCATGGATCATTGGTTGAAGAGTTTGTACCACAAATTTCCCAACCTTTTTTCCAGTACCCCTCCATTGACACCAAACCAGAAATTAGTTAAGTTTAGCCAATTTTTAAATTGTTTAACATATAGTTTATTTGAAATATATGTGATAATTTTACTCTGTTGACAGACCCAATTATTTACAAATGTCAATTAAGTAGCATTAATATTTATATATATTATTTATACAAACTTTTAAATTACTAGTAAAATTTGTTAGAATTGTGTTAAAATTGAATATATATATATATATATATATATATATAAGCTGCATTTTAGCAGCCATTAATCCAGTCTTAAGTGTCACATGATCCTTCAGAAATCATTCTAATATGCCAATTTGCTACGGAAGAAACATTTCTTATTTCTGAAAATGTTGGTGACCCCAAACATTTGATTCGTAGAGTATGTATAATTTATTATAATATATTTTTTAGTTAATTTACCCCTCTCTGCAGTGACTGAATTTGGCTTATCCTGTTATGATTTAATTTGACTCCTGCACTGATTGTCAAGCACATCAACCCCCTCCCTTGCTCCTGCTAGACTCAGAGCCTGAAGTGTTGATCACTGCTGCTATGCCTGTCAATCTTAATCCACCGAGGGAGAACTCGGAAATGAGTCAGGGAGTGTGTGAGGAGATACCATAAAGAAACCAACACTGCTGAACCACCTCATGTTTCATAAACTGACTATGAAAAGGTCATGAATTCAATAAATCAGTGATATGTGACATTGATGTTGATGAATACTCTACTTTTTAATTGTGCTGTCAAGAACAGTTTGTGGTTTAGGGTGCATAATCTGTATACTGACACTCCATTTGAGTATGCACTTGGCACTTTTTTAGCTGTTTCTATTATGGTTCATTAAAAACAAAAAGTATCACTCATAAAAAGTGCAGGTGAAGTGGAATGAAAAAACTCCAAATGCAAGGAATCCATCCACTACGCTCAGATGCTTTCCACGAACACTCAAACTCTTGCAGAGTTTCAAAGCGACTTTTTAACAAATAAAACAAAATCAAAATAAAACAAATGTCTCTGATCACATTTGACTGCCTTTTCAATTTTACATGAGCTGTGGCCACAACTTCTAGAGGCTCCCTGGAGTTGAGCATGTTCTCAAAAGTGTAATTACTATAATGAAAAACATGTCCTCAATGGAGACACCAAATGTGGTGGAGATGGTGCTGAAATTGTTTTGTGTCTGTGAAAGAAAAAGGTCTGATTAAATCAGGGGTTATTATCAGACACTAAGCCAATACAAAAAAAATATGGACTGAAAAATGTTTCTGTAGGCTGAAATAAAATAACTACTATTAATGTAAAAATAATAAAAAAATAAAAAAATAAATGTAAAAATAATAAAAAATAAATAAATAAACAAATAAATAACAAAACAAATGACATCTAAAAAAATGAACTGAAATAAAATAATAATCAACAAAAATAATACTCACTTTCATAGACATCAAGCACTCAACACACTGTGTGTGTGAGAGAGAAGGCATTCCATCTCCAGATGGCGATTTAGCATGTGATGCCAGTAAGGTTAATGATACTGACAAAAATGGACATAAATGAAATCGCAAAGGCTGGAAGGAAATAACAAAGCACTCTGTATTCTTTTATGAACATGAACTTTCATGTAACTTTTGTGCACTGATTTGGCTGAATAAACTGAAAATGTGAAGGCTTCCAGCATGCCTTGCACAGGAATGAACTGGGTGAGTAAATGTTAAAATGTGTTTAAAAAGTGTTAGTCTGTTTGTGTTTGAGTAAATGACAAGACCTGTTAGTAGTTCAGTTATGTTATAAAAGAGTTATTTTTACGGTGAATTTACGTTGCATGTCTAAAATGAAGATAACTTAATTTAGTGCAACCGTCCTTAAAGAAGGTTTAAATAAAGATAAAGATAAGATAACACAACACAACATAACATTACATAAACTAATATAATATAATATAATATAATATAATATAATATAATATAAAACAAAACCTAAGTGGTACATATTAGTACCTGAAGTGTACATATTAGTAACTTTTGAAAGAGTACTGCCCCAGTGACAGCTTTGTACCGTTTTTATGAGAGTTTAGCCTATAATATCTTTGATTACATCGATGATACCAACAGCATTGAGGTAAATAACAACTGTTAGCCTGAAATACTCATTCTCACTATCTGGTAAAGGTCTGGAAATCACTATCAATTAGGAAAGATGGCAAGGTGGAAAGATCAAAAGTCATCCTATGTGTGAAGGTACTACACTTCTTCCCAGAGACCATAAATGATTTACTTTGCAGAGAGTATAAATGTATCATGTAGCTGTACATTTTTATGATATAATAAATCAGCTGCATCAGAATCAGGAATGTGAGTCACTATTACAGGAAACAGCAGAAAGAAACAATGAAGTCTAAACTCTGCCAAAAGAACAAATGCAACATATTTGCATGATTGCATAAACGGTAAACAGCCATTAAATGAACAAATGTTTCTGAGGAAGCTTAGGGGGACAATGGTGTCAGGCCATCCATTTTACAAAACATTTATTTAGTTTTTTTATATACAACATCCTAGAGAGTTTCATCATTTATTTTTGCTACCTTATCATAAATAGTTTTGCTAAAATCTATGTAGATTTTACGGTTTCACCCATTTCTCTGATGTAAACTTTTAATCTTAATACATAAAAATCCATCATTTCCAAAATGACCTTAAGTCTGCCACCAATAACGATTCTTTCAAAAGTTAATGTACTTTTTGAGATGAAATACGAAACATGATGCTTGAAGAAAAAGAAAAATCTATGAAAAGATCACTTATGAACAGAATATTTTGTAAATAATCTCTAATAAAGTTGTACTTTTGTCATATGCAAAAAGTGTTAAAATATTATTTACTTTCAGGATAAAATGCTATAAATAAAAAGTACGATTCATGTACATTATCTATAAATTGTATTGGATATTAGGGCTGCCAATGTTAAAGCATTGCAAAGCTTGTGATGAAATAAGAATGTGTGGAGGGAACAAAAAAAAATCAATGTAAATATCACTTACGAACAGAATCGTTTCATTCAAATTGCAATTTTGACATATTATGCAAAGCATTAAAAGATTACATTTTAGGATATATAAAATGCTATCAGTGTTAGACTTAGCAAGACAAAAGAGTCTGGCATTTTATTCCAAAAATGTCATTTCACTGTAATTTCCATCTATTTCCGTATGGCCGTATTAGAAGAGACACCCTAACACACAGAGAGCTGAGTAATTTTGTTAGTCTGGGTGTAGTCTGGAGTATGCCATATCATGCTGTGACAATTAGCGTTCCATCATTTAGTATTGGCACAGTAAAGTACGCTTTCATTATCAGCGCAGCACACACGCTGGGACAGAGTCCCAAAAAGCTGATCACTTTCATCCATTAAAACACGCACACACACACACGCAAACAAACACACACACACTTCTTCTTCAATAACACACAAAAGGCTAATCTGAAACAAATGCACAGCTCAACCAGTAGGAGACACGTTAAGTTCCTTTAAAGGGCGCCTAAAGCCCACACTTCATCACACACCCACTAAAACAACAACACACCATTGATTAAACTATAAGGCAGAATAGATTCAGTACAGTTCAGAAAAAGCTGTGTACAAGAATCACACAACAGAAACAAGTTCTCAGCAAAAAGATCATTTCAATAATTTCTGCAAATGCACCCTGAAAATGAACATCCACTCACTCTCAGGCTGGCAAAAGCCCACACAAAAACACCAAATGAGAAGAGGAGAGGACACGGCATCGTAAAGCGAACTGCCCACCAGTCTATTACAGCAATACATCAGGCCCGTTGTTGAGTGTGTGTTGTTCTGTAAGAGCCCTTCACAGCAGCTGAGGGTTTCCATACAGACTCAAATTGAAAATGGAATCCGATTCTATATATCTGCTGTATCACCCAAGCGCACTCTAGAGATTTACATCCCCAAACCCAAACGAAGGACTGAAACCATGACTGTAACTCTACCTAAGGCAGTGGTTCTCAACCTTTTTGATTCTTTTGACCTATTATAGGGTGACTTCTTTTTCCCAAACATATCCTGACTGTGATTTCTAAATTGCCTTAAATGTCTGGGTTTTGGCTTTGTTTTCCTATTGATATGCTCTTTACAGGCCTCATACATTTTATGTACATGAATATGCATTGCTTTTGACCTGTCTCTGTAGATCCCACCTTCTTGCGCGCCACGATTGGTCGATTTTGTACAATGCCTGCACGCTATTGGTCAAAGTAATTTTCAGTCATTACCTTCAGCATGTATGAGAACAATAGGAAAACCAAGTCAAAACCTGGACATTTTAGGCAGTTTAGAAATCCCAGCCAGGACAGGTTCAGGAAAAAGAGGATGTATGATCACCCTACCTATTGTCCACAATGACATTTGATGGTACATCTGCCGTAATGACAAAGTGAATGAGATGGGGTGAACGAAAATTTAAAATATCCTTATTTTTAGTTGTTTTAGCTTAATTTAAAGCTTGTTTTATCTCATCTTAGTTCATTTAAATTATTGGAATTTTGCTGAGGCCCTGTGGTTGAGAACCATTATTCTAATGTTACAGTATAATTCATTTGGTTACATTTTATTTTAAGGACCAATTCTCACTATTAACTAGCTGCTTATTAGCATGCATATTACTAGCATATTGGCTGTTTATTAGTACTTATAAAGCACATATTAATGATTTATTCTACATATTTTAGATCCCTTAATCCTACCCCATACCTAAAACAACTACGTTACTAACTATTAATAACCTATAAATTAGACGTTTATTGAGGGAAAATCTCTTAATTAATAGTGAATGTGTTCCCTATTCAAAAGTGTTACAATTCATTTTTATTGGCTAAATTCAGTTTGATTAAATGATCAAATCATTTAAAATAAAAAATAGGCTATTTTGGAATTACAGTAGGTTTGAAATAAATAGAGAAAACTATAATAATAAAAAAACATATATAGCAGTCTAGGTTGGACACATTAAATAAAACTGTATTTGTGGTCAACATATAAATGTACTAGTTTTAGCCAAAAAAATAAATAAATTGGCAACATTTTCAGAATTGACTAGTCTACTGATAGCTCTGCAGGAAGCCTTGGTTTGAGGTTAATTTGAACCAGACAGCTGAAAACTTTTTGATTAACTTATTTTTGCATGTTATTGGGAAAAAATAATAAATACAAATTGTCTTACATAAATATAGTATAATTACATCAATCCAGCCCTATAGAGAAGGTGTCCTATAATATTTAACTAGTACAATGATTGACAAATAAAGAGAAGAAAATCAAAGAACGTTGATTACCTAAAAAGTTTTAATGAAAATGCTATATGTGGAAGTGAACGTCTGCAAAACCAACAGCACAAAATTGCTTTTAGCACTTTCATTACAAAACGCACGCATCAACAGACAAAAGAGGTTGATGTGCATCGCAGAGTACAGGATATGTTCGCTCTGCCCATTGAGTTTTATCGTGTTCACCTATTCACCAGAGTCCATTAGCAACACGCGTCAAGAGAAACAATACCAATCCAAACAACCACATTATTACAGTCCTACTCAGTATACATACATAAAACATATTGACATTTTGACTGAACCTTTCAAGGTCGAGTGCTTGTGTAAACATACTTCCATTTTATCACGTAATGCCAGAGATTCGGAATATCAACACTAATGCGACTGACATTTACATTTATTAAACATGAAATCCAGAGCATAAAATATTCTAGTAAAAGTGCAAAGTTAAAAAAAAAAACTGTTGAACTACTGAGTAGACTTTAAGCTAGTCACTGATGGAACGGCAACGGCATTCTGACGTCATATTGCACGTGCACAACTTTAACTGCACTGTAAGAAACTGACTGTGAAATTCACAGTAATTAACTGGCAGCTAGTGACAAGTAACTTACTGTAGAAGAAATAACCATATTTTTGCTGTTTTCATTTACAGTAGCAACCATGTAACTGTAAAGTAAAACTCACTAATTTGCAAGTGCAACCTTTTGTTTTTTTTTGCCTTTTTGTGCTTATTGCACAGGACAGTGTAGCGATTGGTGGGGAATGTGATCGGCAAAGGACCAGAGACACAGTTGCACTATATGTCAGTGCGTTAACCACTAGATTATCGGTACCTACAGGTTCCATTGCTGTTTAGTTATATTGGTTCAGCCCCCCCAAAAAAAAAATATATAAAAATGAATATGAAATAAATAATGCATGTTGCACGATTTAAATATAAATATTCATTTATCAACAGTCACAGTTAACTGCTCATCATTATAACAAGCGTCATTTATCATTCTTCACTTATTGCTAGATGGATGGAAAACAATTTGCACGATTTATAAATATTCATTTATCAACAGTCACAGTTAACTGCTCATCATTATAACAAGCGTCATTTATCATTCTTCACTTATTGCTAGATGTGTTGAAAACAATAAAATCTTGATGACCATCTGGTCATTAAAAAAAAATTAAAAAAATTAATTAAAGAATACATTTGCTTTCTGTATTCTCTATTCAAACCTAAAATGTAATTGAATTACAGTGAGGTCAAATTAAATGCAGTCATTGGCTGGAAACCCAGCTGCCAGTGTAGGAACTGGAAGCGAAAGACACCAAACACATTCAAGTTACAAATAGTCGCGCTTGCTCTCTTGTGAAAACTAAGCTGGATATAAATAATATCCATTATTTTTTTTACAGCACATTGTTGGTTACTGTAATTTTCTACAATACATACTTGCTTGTTGTGTTTTCTACTCATTGGTAATTACTGTGATTTTCTACAGTACATAATTAGTTATTGTGTTTTCAACAATACATTGGAAGTTACTGTGATTTTCTACAAGATATTGCTGGTTACTGTGACACTCACAGTACTTTTTACATTACTGCAATTTTGACTGAAACTACGGTATTCTACTGTGAACTAGTATACAGTAATTTCCTGTGCGCAAACACAGTAAATTCCTGTAGATTTCACATGATTTTTTTACAGTGTGCTACTCCATGACGTTCTACTGTAACCGTCTACTACGGGAGAACAGCTGGTTTGCCGTAGTCATTACAACGTGGCAGATTAGGTAAGTAAATGTTACGTTTTATGGTATACAACATTGTAATAGATTAGTTATCTATCAAGACCGTTATTTATACTTACTTTTCAAAAATGAGCTAGCTGCTTCATGTCTCTGGTTGATTAGAGCCCCTATGGAGTGGACAGAGAAACATGATGTAGAGACTTCTCTGTAGAGAAATCCTACTCAGAGAACCATACAGGAACAAGAAGGGCAGTGTTGACAAGGGCAAAACCTGGTCTACAATAGCCAACACACCGAATTGCTCTAAAGATTTTAAATTTAAAGTTACACAGAGGTCAGCGAGGGAGAGATGCACCTCGATACAGGTGAAATAAAAGGCCAGAAATAACAAAGATGAGAAAAGCAGTAGCACATCAACAGAGAAACAACATGATCTCTAGAAGAAATAACAGAAAAAGAAAGAGCAGCTAAGGTGTTGTCATTCCACTGAGTTTTCCTGTGATAATGTGCAGAATGTATATAGTCAGCACAGAGTTTGTGGCCATGCACAAGACTGGGACTTATCAGTGACCAAATCTTTGCATCATATCGCTGTACTGGCAAGGGTACGTCACACAGTGCCTCAAATTCTCCCACAACACTTCTCTGATTACAAACAATCTCGCTGGGAATCACGAGAACATATGCCAGAATTGGTAAGTTGCATTTTCTGACACAAAATGTATTTAGGCATTCATTTTCCTCCATGCCATCGAGACTAAAAGGCAAGTATTGCTTACACGGTAAATCTAGGTTTTTAGACTTATTGGCATCATACAAGAGTAAAAACTCTTCTTCGGAGAATAGATTATCATTTAATGCCATAAATTACTTTTTTTTTTTTTTTTTTACTTCAATAAATGACTGAATGCCAAGTTGCACCATTTTGTTTACGGATGCTTAGTGATTTTTACGTTCTCAGCTACGGCGGTGTAACAGCTTACTTCCGGTTACCATAGCAGTTCCATTTGCAGCTGTTGCTTACACTGTAAAATCCAATAGTTTACCTTACTTAGATTTAATTATAATGTTCTTCCTCTTAATGCAACAATGCATCATGAAGTCAGAATTATTTGATTTCCAGAAAAGAAAAGTAATAAATTGGTTGCTTTTAGAGAATGACCTATCATCTAATTAAAGCATTAGTGTATTTTTTTGTGTGTTTTTTAATGAACTTTTTCAAGTTTAATTTTTCATAAATGCCTTGAGGTGCTTTTAATTGGGTTAATATAATCCTTAAATAGTGTGTGGTAATATGCTGAAGTCACAGACAGACTTAAACATTCAGCATGTGAATCACAACAATGGTAACAATTCATTTTCATTTATTTTCATTAATTGTAACAATAACCATTTTTCTTTTTGTTGTGCTACTACTGACACAAGACAGCAAATAAAATTGGCAAATAAAATCAACAACTGTAAAACAAAGCAACTGCATAATTTATTCATGCCGCAATGCACTCTGGGAGTCAGTGAGTAGCTATACTAAGTCATGAGTAAACCTAAATGAAAGGATCAAGTACCCCCTACAGTTCTTTTTTAGTTACTAGAACTCTCGTGTAAGTAAACTATACTAACTAAGCATTTGTCAGTACAACATACTATTCCTATTTCACTTTACTTAGTTTTTTTTCAAGGCAATCGGTTTGCATGCTTTTTTTAAGTAAGCCCAACTAATTAGATTTTACAGTGTAAAGTCCCTATTGTGTACTCCACTGTGATTGCACAACTTCAAGGTTGGGTAAAACATACCTGTTCAGTTGCCTCCTGTGGTTTAAAATCAGGTACAGTCTGCTTCTTGTTGTTGTTATTTTTTGATGAGTTGGGGATGTAGGGATTTGGGGGAGATGTGGTTCCCCATATTGATATAAAACCTACACAACTGTGTAGTGCTGCTATTAAAATATGATGTACATTCATAATAAATAGCATGAAATACAATAATAAAACAGAACAAAAGCACTTTTCAGTTATAAATGTTGAATGATTCAGATCCCTTTCAGAAACTTTGGCTCTGTAGTTTAGTTTCTGTTTTGGTGGATCTAGATCAGTGGTCTCAAGCTATTTGACTCAAAGTTGTCCAAAACAATAACATCTGGATTTTTTTGTTTTTAAACATTTTAATTTAGATTAAAGTTAGATTATTTTAATATAATAATCTATTAGTGCAGATAAATTTGGTTGTCAGTTCACATTTTAGTGCTTAATCCTGTTCTGTCCTGTTCAGTACAACCATGTTCTACGTATGGAACCAAACTGAACAACTAGTTGTTAATGACTAATGACTAAATGTGTATCAGAGATATAGGAGTCTTGGCTCATTTGTGTTGCCAGATCTTTCTGAAAATAAATAAATAAATAAAAATAGCAAACAAGAACACACCCATAGTAAACCAAAATAAACCCAAATCCAAAAATTATCTTGGAAGTAAGACCAAAACATCACAACTTGAACTTTGATTAACTTCATATACTGGAGAGCTTTATGAGCCAAGTCCTAACAACTATCCCAAAGATGCTTGTAATATGTGGACAAGGCAACCCTTCAAGAGCGCACTCTGTGAAGCAGCCTTCCAAAAATAAACAAAACATGATGGTTCAGTCAATGGTGGTTTAAGATAAAATTGCAGAATATAGCATACTTTGGTCGGTGTAATATTACTTTGGTCAAAAATAGCAGAAACCAAACATACGAGAGACCTGATTTTTGCTATGGTTACCATGGTGTCAATTATCACATTTTCGGGGGAGAGCCCTGTTCTGCACAAACACAAACTGATAACTTAGGGGATTCACTCCTACGTTTAATTACATTTAATAAATGCAGTTGTCACTTCTGAAACATAACCATAAAGGCCCGTTCACACCAAGAACGATAACTATAAAAACAACGCACAATATCATTCTCATAATAAGGGTGTTGTTTTACTCAATATTGAGGAATTTTAACCAACGTATATTGCAGACATTTCATGAAGACCCTAAAGAATGATATACAACTTATAGAACATCCTGTGGCCCCCTTGGAAGTTTGCTAAGACCCCTTTAGTGGGCCCCGGCATCCTGGTTGAGAAACATTGATCTAGATTTTTAGAGAATGGTCGGAAAAGTTGAAGATGGAGATCCCATAATGCCATGGGAAATAAGGCATCAGATTCAAAACGTTAAAAAATAAGAAATTCTGAGCCAGGCGTATCAAGAACGTTTTTAAACTGCGTCTATATGTGTCATGTGAGTTTGAGTTTTGAGCTCACCTTGTTTCCTGTTCCCTGGCTGTTCTCCTCATATCCTTTCTCTATAATCTGCATCAGTAAAAGTGACAAAGGTTCAAAAAGTACATTCACTGTGACAGTAAATGGTCAGAAAGTTGTTTTTGTCATTGAGCTGTCCTCCATTACAATGATGACTAGTTTAAAACCACAACAGCGATCAGACGCTTTATGACCGAGCGTTTTAATATTCCATATGTGTACGAGACAGGATGCTCCATATGATGACACTCAAATTAAATGTCTCATCTTGCTTCAAAACGAATTCATGAACACTCAGAATACTGTATTTGGTAGTTAATCCAAATAAGTGCTTAATTAAATGTGTCAAACTGACTTGTTCCGAAAGAGCCTCTGGGAAATGTTTTAATTATAGGATGCATTTTTTGCTTATTTGTGTGCAATTACATAATGTTTCTTTTGAACTGCTAAAGCATGCACTGAGATAAATCAATTTATCACTCAGCTCTCATCACAAAAACAATTAAAACGCTGCACCAGATGATGAAACTTTGATTCACAGCATTCATTTGGAGTATTACAGCCAATTATATCCGCTAATGCCAGACATCATAAGACTGTTCTCAATAAGTAACAGCACAACGGTCTTTCATTTAGCTCTTTTTCTAATAGCTAGTCCCAAGAGGGAAAAAGAGGATGACAATGTTCTTTCTCAGTTAAAGGGCACTGTAGTGTAATACAGTTTTAAATCACACTCTCACAGGTGAAATTACATAACTACATTGAAGCTTATTGTTGCAGGCCTCTCTCTATCCCTTCTCCACTCATTCATCCCTCTTTCATGCTTTGACAAAAGCAACACATCAACCACGCACTTGGATTTTGTTTGTTCCACCAAATGCTTTAAACAGGCACCTTTATTCTGGTGCTTCTGGAAAATCATTTCACACAATGTGCTAATGAACGTGTGGGATATAGGTGCTTATTGAAAAGGTGCTTAATCCTTTCATCAAAGTCCATTATCCCCATTATGACACATTCCCATTCATTCAGCAAGAAAACAAAAATGTGAAAACCTTTTGGAAAGACTAACAATATCAGTGCCAGCCCTTTGTGGCATTTTCATATTACAAACTGTCATTGAGTTAATTATACAAACACAAAGCTTCATATGAGTTATTCTACTGAAAGGAGTATTAGTGCTAACATATGAGCTTCTATTGAAGATAGGAAGATTCAGGAAGCTTTTGTGTCTCACATTCAACATCCACCTACACATTCCCACATTTACACGCTCCCGATTCCTGTTATAAGGCCAGAAGCATACTGTACGCAAGTACACAGAACTCGGACTGTTATACAAAACACAATGTGCGTGATAACAGACTTCAGCATACAGTAAAAGAATACCATTCAAATGTCTGTGCAAATAAACACCATCATGTGCCATATGTTATTACCAGAGGCGGACAAAGTACTCAACTCCATTACTTGAGTGAAAGTACAGACAATGCTGGTCAAACATTACTCCATTACAAGTAAAAGTTGTAAAGACAGATTTTTACTTAAGTAAAAGTACAGAAGTACTTGCTTTTAAAAGTACTTAAGTACCAAAAGTAAATTTCCTTTTTTATGTCAATGCACCGTTTTATTGTTGTACGTAGTAGTACTTGCAATACTTCTGAAGCAACTTAGAATACATTACACCTGCTGAATACACTGACTACCTTGTAGTATATTTGGAATAAAGAGCTTTTAGAATGTTAAAAACCTATGGGGAAAAAACAAAACAAAAAAAATATTATAATTATTTAACACCCCTACCCACCCCCACAAAAGCAGGATGGTAGTGATCTCAAACAGCTCTGACAGTGTGTGCACACATCTATGTGTAGCCATTCATCCACATTTGAACAGAGTGGACAGTGAAATCCTGTAAATACAAATACTCAAGTAAAGTACAGATACTCAAAAAGTGTACTTAAGTACAATACTCAAGTAAATGTACTTAGTTACTGTCCGCCTCTGGTTATTACTCTTTTAGCTAACTGGCTAGCAGCTATGAACAGGTTTATAATATGTAGGCCTAACTTGCTCACCAAGATTCATTGCCAACTGTTCTCCACAGTCCACAATGAAAATACTTGACTCAAAAGAGAGAAGCTTGACTTTAGAAGACAGCTGTGAAAATATCCCTTTGTGAAAAAGAAGTGCACTTAATTCTACTGATTGTGCACTTGTAGTGTGCTTCAAATCTTTTAAGTATATTTTAAAAAAAACTTTCAGAAAATGTAATAATATTGAAGTAAAAGGTCACTTACGTGTACTTAAAGAGCACTCATGCACATTTTAAAAAAGTGCACTTTGTAATAAAATTGTCAAATTTAAAATTTCCATTGTTTTAATAGTGTTTTGTAGTGCTTTAAAGTTCACTCATTTTGATGTGTATACTAAAGCACATGTGAAGTACTTGATCATAGTTTTAACTCTAATGTTATTTGATATTACATTTAAAGTTATATAATTTAAATGTACTAAACATACAATTTCAAATACATGACATGCAAGTTTCAATAGAACTGACATTATATTTAGTGTTTTAGTATATTTAGTATATTTTAGTTTAGCATTATTGCTTGTCAGTACATTTAGCAGTACACTAACCACATTTAAAACACTAATATTGCATGTTAATGCAATTAAATGAAAATGTATAGTAGCCTATATTCTGTTAAAGTATATTATATCCATGACAAGTACTCTTTTTAATAGTTTGCTAAAGTGTACTTCTTTTTCACAAGGGAAGAATGCAATACATACTTTGATTATGAATTGCGCTCAGATACATTTCACAATGTAACAACATGTGAAATTGAGATTGGGGAACTAGAAGTGCCTGCTGTAGAGGCAAAGTAAAGGAATCTCTCTGAGGGCTATTTGACAGATGTGTGTTACAGGTCCTGTTTCAGGGTAAATATCTAGCGTGTTAATAGGGCTTTATGCTCAAAAATAGAGATAAGGTTGAGTGCGAGAGACACTGATAAAGGACAATGGTCACGATGGAGGAGCATGATTTACTCTCTTAACAGAAAACACTTTCATCCACTCAAGTTTGTTTGTCCTACTTCCACATTCACAAGTTAGCAAAGAAGCAGCTGACTACCGTTTTAGTGGTGTTACACAGGGGAGATGATGATATCTCTCACTTCATTGAACTCCAAACAGCTGCCCTGTCATCTTTCTCCTGTACTGTCGCATCAAAGCAAAAACAATTAAACCAAAGGCCCAGAGGACTTCACTTTCTTACTGAAAATCCCAGCTAAAAGTAATAGCTGTTGAATATGGTATCTAATTTCTGGCTGGTTATTAGCTAATTTATGTCAATCGGAAAAGGTGCAAAACTCACTCTTGAAGAAATCTAACTTTATTTGGATAAAGATGGATTTCTTCAAGAGTGAGTGTTACATGATTTCTTTTTTATTATTATTATTTTTGGTTGCACCTCCTCTTCTGTTGGTAGAGCACCTCTTTTTCAGCAATTTTTGTATTTATGGCAGTTTAGGTGGCTGAACAGCTGACAGGAACTACCATTGGATGAGGACTGGTAGACTTAACCTCTAATGACCTATTTTTCTGCAGCAGAGCCCTTGATTAGCATGGTCTACTAGTCAACCACCTGAACCAGCTTTAAAAAAAAAACTATAACCTTGTTCCAAAAAAATCTTTAGAAATAATTGAAAAAGTTAAAAACACACGTAACAAGTTCATATAAATATACTCTTTGTATTCACTTTGGTTTCATATGGTTTTAAAGAACTTTATGCCATAAAATATATTTTTCTAATGCCTTGTATACAAGTTTTAATATATATTTTCTAAGAAAAAAGTATTTTCTTTTTACAAATATCTTGAATTAATTATTCATACATTTCAAGCTGTTGCTTTGCACTTCATGACATTTTACAACCTAAACTAAACTTGTCTTGTCATAAAAGGTTTAAATTATCTGATATTTCAAGAAACTTATTGACCTTGTAATTCTATATCAATATTTATTAAATAATTATGTGAAAACCATCACACAAACAGTACTTTAAAATATTAAAAACCAAGTGCACTTAACTACAGATTGGTAATGTTATATCAATTAGTGGACCTACTTTTAAATCTAGGTCAATGATAAAACATCAGACGCATATTCCTGTACAAGTCCCACATTGTAGGGTTATAATAACGCATATCTAGGGCAGTCAATGAAAAGAGAGGAACAAAGATATGTTTAAAACTTTAATATGAATTTCAAAATCTATTCTGAATTCCTAGGTTTAGTGCTTCTGGGTACAGCATATACAGTACTTCAAACAGTGAAGGAACTAAGCTGTAGTGATGAAATTACAATGCAGAGATGTTTCTGTAAAGGCCTCGAGGTTCACAACAGAGATGTTTTGACCCTCGGCTCAGAGTTTCGGGCAACTGGCCAGGATTAAATTTTAAAAAGTGGAAGAACATGGGTGAAATCCAACACCTCACCATATTTTATTCATTGACCTGGACCTTGACTCAGGTAGGTTTGAGATGCAGCATGAGATCAGCCAGTGACTAATACCAAAAGTGGAAGTGGATCCTTGTTTTTTTTTTGTTTTTTTTAACGAATGCTTCTCAGAAGCAAAAATTCTGTGCCTAACAGTTTTTTTTTCTCCTGATGATAGAACGGTTTAGAAACTAAGCTGATAAGCACTGAGGCAAAAGCAGTCAAACTGTACACAGTGAGCTTCATCTTAAAGGAAACGGCAATGCAGATATGCACTTGATAACCTTCAGGAAACGTCAGTGTGTAGTGTAGACCATTAGAGAGTCGCTCCACAGCTTGCTGCAAGCTTCAGCCGCAAAGACCTCTTTTTCTCAAAGTTAAACTAAATGAAAAGCAGCAAGTACATGCAGTGACAGAAATAAATGGAGAAGGAATAGAAGGTAACAGTAATGAAACAGGGTTTAAGAAAGTGAATGAAGACATCAACACTGGAGTCCTGATAATAAGATTGATGTACCAACAACATCAAATTCACACAGTGCACTAAAAACAAGCACACGGCACAGAGTAATTGAGTGTTTCTTTAAAGGGTCTGTGATTGGATGAGGATTAACGTAACCCCTGTTGGACAATCCATCTTATGCTGCTAGCTTTGTTTTGGAATGTGGCAGCTGGTTTCTTGCTGGTCTAAGCAGTTCATTAGCTGGTTCGATCTGATCATTAGTTGGTCCAAACTGGACATTACAAACTGATTGACCAGCCACCATGTTCCAAAAACCAGCTGGTCAACTTTATGCTGGTATGACCAATTGGTAGTTGGTTTGTTACTGGTCCAATATGGTCTCCCCCCAACTAATAACCATCTTACACCAACCAATGGCCATCTTAACAAACTAAAAACTAGAAATCAGCAGGGGTGGACGAAGTACACAAATCAAGTACTTGAGTAAAAGTACAGATACGTATAATAAAATGTTACTCCAGTAAAAGTAAAAGTACTCCTTTTTCAATTTTACTCGAGTGAAAGTGCAAAAGTACTCGATTTTTTTATGTACTTAAGTAAAAAAGTACTGATAGATAGATTTATTTTGTCTTATTTATTTTTACTTCTGCGTGTCGGAGCCAGGGGCGGATTTAGTGATTTGGGGGCCCCAGGCAAAATAGATGAATGGGGCCCTATGTATTTGCACATATTTACAAATTTAGCCTTGAGGTTCCTTTTTTGTTGTGATGCTTGCTGCTGCATAATGGTGCCCCACAGTTGTGTCCAATTTTTCATGTACATGTTATAATGGCTTTCTTTCATGTTGTAGACCACAAAATAGCAATTTACAGTTTTCACAAAAACTAAATAAATTATAAAATGATAAACCTCACAATTGAGCCTTTAAACATTTTTTTAAGAAGAGAGATGTGTCTGAAGTATAAATTATATTAATTTAAAACGGGGGGTTATGTGGGTGGATTTTCGCTTTGGTCTGAACAAAAACTACAGACTGGATTATTGAAAATGAACATTCATTATCTGCCAGTAGGAGGCACTTTTGGGACGTCAGAAATATAGCGGTTTCCCCGGTAACGGCTGTAAACAAAGCAGCTCTGCTCATAAACGCTACTTTGTCAGATAGAATGAAAATGCCTTTGAAACTTTTCTGAAGACAGTCGGTTCCCTTCATTCATTCATATAAAAACTTGAATTAGTGAGAATGAGAAAAGTGTGAAAAAAAAATATAGCCTATATTTAGGAGGAAAGTCCACTGATGACCGTGATGAGTTACCAGCCTAATCTAAACCTCTAATTCTAAACTTTAAAATATGCTTATTTTAGTTATTTTAACTACAAATTTAAACGAAAAAATGAAAAAAAAATAATGAAAAGGAAATTATATATTTACACAACTAAGGATTATATCAACCAAACAAACTGCGTATGCGTCCTCTACTTGGGTTCTTATGCATAAGTAAGCAGCATTTAAAACAATAAACATATAATACACACTGTTGCTCAATATTTAATTACAGCTTCAGATGCATGATATTTTCAATTGCTACAAGCAGGATACACGAGAAGTGTGTTCAACTCGGACAAGCAGACGGTTGTCGTGGTGATAAACACCACAAAAAGCAACTGTTCGCATGTCCGCGCTTAATGCGTATCTTGTAGATGAAAAGCATTTTAGGGGGCCCTTGGCTTTTGGGGGCCCAAGGCGGTTGCCTACCTTTGCCTAATGGGTAAGTCCGCCTCTGGTCGGAGCACGTGATATATTATAAGGAGTAACGATATGTTTTATGAAATGTAGTGAAGTAAAAGTAAAAGTTACTCAAAATAAAACGACTCCAGTGAAGTACAGATACTTGAAAAATTTACGTAAGTACAGTAACGAAGTAAAAGCTACTCCGTTACTGTCCACCACTGGAAATCATCATGTTCCTAAAAACCAGCTGGACCACCTTAAGCTAGTATGTTTAACTGGTAGCTAGGTAGTTAAAGGCCCAAAATCGTCTACCATCTTGCACTAACTGGCAAGTTTAACCAGCATGGTAGCTGGTTTGGTGCTGGTCCAAGATTATTTACCAGCTAACACCAACCAATGGACAGAGTAACCAGCTAAAAACTAGCTAAAATATAAAAACACACATCTTTACCAGCTGGCAGCTGGTTTGATGCTGGTCCAGTACAGCTGACCAGCGAGCAGCAGCTAATTTCCAACCTGGACCAACTGATGGTTTGCTGAAACCAACTAGAAACCAGCTATTAGGCTCCTAAAACCAACTGGACCACTTTGAGCTAGTCTGACATGGTAGAGTACTATAGTAGTACTGACCTTGTTCAGCTTGGACCAGCTATTGACCAGTTTACACCAACTACTAGCAAGCCTGATCAGCTATAAACTAGCTACCATATAAGAAACAAACAACTCAACCATCTGATGTGCTGCTAATTTAAGATGATTGACAAGCTTGGACCACCTAATGAGCATCTTAACCAGCTAGAAACTAGAGACTAGATTATAGCAACTACTAACCAGCTTTGATTAACTAATGACTCGCTTCAACAGCGGAACAACTCGCAGAAAGCAGCATGTTCCAAAAACAAGCTCAACTACCTTCACCTAGTGTCACCTGGTCCAATAGCTGTTGTCTATCAACTAGGACTAGCCAATAACCAGCTTAGAATAACTAAATGGCGCCAGCTTCAACCAGCTACCATTTTCTTAAAGCTGGATTTTCCAGCAAGGACAGAGAGAGAGAGAGAGAGAGAGAGAGAGAGAATGAATCGGTGGACAATGTGTTGGTGATAAAAGTGGAGCGATTAAAAACCTGGCAGAGAAAATGGTGGGTAAAGCAGATGGACAGATGGATGAAGTGTGTGCTCTGGGTCTCAGCAAGGTCCTCTGAGGAAGGCAGAATTAAAGTTGTGCATCTCACAAGGGTTAAACATGAGAGATTCAGAAGGATTGTGAGTCATGACTGCTGTCACACAAAACAAACACTATGATATTCAAACCTCATAGATTTTCTCATCTGCTGCTCTCTGTCACGTACACCACTGTCACATACAACGGTGGTTGATCAAGCAGCTTGTCCCCTGGGTTTGTTAGAGAATCCAATGTGCTGATCTTCACCTGCTCTCTCACATCCCCCCTCTTGACCTGAGTGATGAACTGCTGACTCTGACTGATGGTTTGGTATAGAATGCATTACATATTCAATGCTGGGGAGTAACTACAGTAACTAAAAGTATAGTGACAGTCTACGAAAAAGGAATTACTGGATTTGCAAATGTTTGTAAAGTTAGTTGGATCAGTGTTGTGTTTTAGACACTACTTCGGTGGACAATGTGTTGGTGATAAAAGTGGAGCGATTAAAAACCTGGCAGAGAAAATGGTGGGTAAAGCAGATGGACAGATGGATGAAGTGTGTGCTCTGGGTCTCAGCAAGGTCCTCTGAGGAAGGCAGAATTAAAGTTGTGCATCTCACAAGGGTTAAACATGAGAGATTCAGAAGGATTGTGAGTCATGACTGCTGTCACACAAAACAAACACTATGATATTCAAACCTCATAGATTTTCTCATCTGCTGCTCTCTGTCACGTACACCACTGTCACATACAACGGTGGTTGATCAAGCAGCTTGTCCCCTGGGTTTGTTAGAGAATCCAATGTGCTGATCTTCACCTGCTCCCTCACATCCACCTTTGTCAGCTCTTGACCTGAGTGATGAACTGCTGACTCTGACTGATGGTTTGGTATAGAATGCATTACATATTCAATGCTGGGGAGTAACTACAGTAACTAAAAGTATAGTGACAGTCTACGAAAAAGGAATTACTGGATTTGCAAATGTTTGTAAAGTTAGTTGGATCAGTGTTGTGTTTTAGACACTACTGTAAGTAGCAAATAAATATGATTTCTATTATTTTTTCTCTGCAGATTTTTAGATTTCATAGTCGGCAAGTTTTATTGGTGTTATCTGTGTTTTTTTTCAATAGATGTTTATTTATCAAATGCTGTTTTGTTCCGTCACTAATTGAGCCTCTCAAGCGCTATTAAGTAGCTTCAACGACTGCAGCTGAAAAACTTTAAATGTGTAACTTAGCTTGACAGGCTAATAACACAAGCTTTCAAATCAAGACTGATAATACTGAAGTCAAAATGAAGCTCAGGTTGAGGTTACAGAGTTAAAATTACTCATACTTGACACAGAATGATTCATTTTTGTCACAAAGCTTTTAATACAGCTACCTTTGTGTTTACCAAACTAACCCTTTTAGATTTCATAGTCGGCAAGTTTTATTGGTGTTATCTGTGTTTTTTTTCAATAGATGTTTATTTATCAAATGCTGTTTTGTTCCGTCACTAATTGAGCCTCTCAAGTGCTATTAAGTAGCTTCAACGACTGCTGCAAATGTTTGTAAAGTTAGTTGGATCAGTGTTGTGTTTTAGACACTACTGTAAGTAGCAAATAAATATGATTTCTATTATTTTTTCTCTGCAGATTTTTAGATTTCATAGTCGGCAAGTTTTATTGGTGTTATCTGTGTTTTTTTTCAATAGATGTTTATTTATCAAATGCTGTTTTGTTCCGTCACTAATTGAGCCTCTCAAGTGCTATTAAGTAGCTTCAACGACTGCAGCTGAAAAACTTTAAATGTGTAACTTAGCTTGACAGGCTAATAACACAAGCTTTCAAATCAAGACTGATAATACTGAAGTCAAAATGAAGCTCAGGTTGAGGTTACAGAGTTAAAATTACTCATACTTGACACAGAATGATTCATTTTTGTCACAAAGCTTTTAATACAGCTACCTTTGTGTTTACCAACCTAACCCCCTCTAGCAGTACAAAATATCAATATGAAGAGACTTGACGGTTCTCTCAGAGACAACACTGAGGAACTTAACAAATGTTTCAAAGCATATTACCCTTTTTTTTTTATTCCAAGAAACAGGTTTGAAAAATTCGAACTATATAAATATTAGTTCAAATCAATTTGTCTTCTTTATGGATGCTTCAAACGATGTCATTAAAAAGTTTCTTTTCTTTTCAAGCAGAGAGTCTACTAATACTCTACTAACTGCTAGTTGACATGTAGTTGCAAAGTTACTTACTGTTAATAGAATGTCTAAAGTGGACTATCGAAATAAAGTGTTACCAAATGTTTTGCACTATATTCATATATTGAAATAGAAAGAATTTTAAAATGGTTGTAAAACGAAAGTGGAATCAACTTTATACAATTAAAACAATTCTAATCTTAATTTACTCACCCTCATGTCTTCATGTCATCTTCATCATTACTATTATGGTGATTTTATGATGTTTTTGGAGTTTGACAGCTCCTGGTAACCATTCACTTTCATTGTATGGAAAAGAGCAGTGTGGACATTCTGCGAAACATCTCTTTTTCCTTTTCACAGAAAAATGAAAGTCACGTATTAACATGAATGTGAGTAAATTATGACAGTTTTCATTCTGGGACGATCCATCCATTTAAAGACATCAAAATTCTGGTTCCCTTTAAATTCTTCATTCAGCCTTATATGAAATATCTCATCTGGCTGAACAGATTCAGTAAATGTTTATTAGCACAATGCAATTATGAGGCAGTGCTGGTTTCTCTGGAATGAAGAGGATTCAGGGCTTAAACAAAAAGAAATGCAAATGCAGAAGGAAACACACTGTCTGGTCATCAGGGGGCAGAGGAAAACAATTAGCCTCCCAGCCATCTCTGCTCACTGAATGGCTGACCACCTGCAAGACAGTAATCACAGACAAACAGCAAAGCACAAGAGAAATCCCCTCTTGCCGTCCCATGCAGGGAGAGACTGGCTGGGAAGACCATCAAATTTCTTCATTTAGGGTTTTTTTTTTCGCCATCATATTTCATTGGATATTCATGAGCAGAAAGGCAATAAGAGATGCTCATAACCCAACAGCCAGTGGCAATGTTTAGACTCTGCATTCCCAACAGGTTGAAATTGATGAAATATGAGGTTAATCAAAAGGGGAGATCTTTGATGTGAAACTTAGCTGCAAATAATGTGAGCTAAACTGGCATCCTTTCTGCTGTTTAATATGATTCTCAGCGCTTCGGCTATATGCACAAATATGCCACCATCTTTCTTCCTGTATCCTGTCTCCTCCTGATTAATGCTCCTCATTTTCATCCCTAACGTGCCCAAGCTTGTTTACAGTTTTTTACGATTGTTTACACACTAAAATAAAAATTTCCACACAATTTGCAAAATTCTACTCCAATGAGCAAAACACCTCCACAGATTTGCACAACATTACACACAATGTCTGCTTCACCCTTTTTGCAAAACATTACACACAGTGATTTGTAAAACTCTACACACATTTTCACACCTTAGACACAGATAAGGATTGTGAGGTTACTTCCTTGTCATTACAAAGCCCCGGATTGCCAATGACCACACTAATGAACGAATTGGATAATCACATCGTTAATGAAAAGGTCGATATATGGCTCCAACAAGTACAGCCACTGCACTATAGAAAATGAAGATTATACCAGCTGGTAAATTATAGCTAATAAACCAAATCAATAATCCTTATTTACAGCTTGGAATTTCAGAATCAGAATCAGAATTAGCTTTATTCGCCAAGTGTGCACAAACACACAAGGAATTTGTTGTGGCTTTTTAAGAAGCTCTTGGTACATACATGCATACATATACATACATACATATCTGACATGAGAACAGAAACATTAAAATAAGAATTAACAATAAATAATAATGTATTTGAATCTGGAACAGAAGATTTATGTACATATTTGTGCATTATTTACTCTATATATACAGCTGTATTGAAAATATGCATATGTATTTACATAGTACTTGAGAGAGAGGCAATAATTAGAGATGGAGAATGAATGAATTACAGGCATGAATTACAGAACACAGGTCTGTTTAGGCTGGAGATGGCATGGGGGAAAAAACTGTTTTATGCCTAGATGTTCTAGTGCACAGAGATCTGTACCATCTGCCTGAAGGGAGAAGTGCAAACAGGTTGTGGCCGGGATGAGAGGGGTCTTTGATGATGTTTCCTGCCCATTTCTTCACTCCCCAAAACGCCCATCCATAAAAAAAGTGTCTCACGCGGCTCCGGGGGGTGAACAAAGGATCTTATTGGAACTTATTAGAAGTACAAAACGAGGATTTGTAAAGAAGAATGTCGGAGGATTTTGATATAAGCCAAGAGGAGACTGGTTTTCCTTTGCTAAAGTAAGGAAACTTTCCTTCTTTTGCTCCTGTTAACAAACGTTGGTTTTCACGAGACTCACTGGCGCATGCGCAACATTGAACTCATACGTCATCCGCCCGGAGCTACTTCCGTGTACAACTGTTGGCGCAAGCTACATTAAAGTGATTATTACATTTTGAATATAGATATTTTTCTTACAAAAACGCATCGATTCGCTACAGGAGGCCTGTTAGAAATTAACAATTGGTCCCTCGATATCTCTTTGCCGCCTTGAAGTTCTCAGTTCCTTAAAGTGTATACGGCCGGGAAGCAAGAAAACACACATTCAATGGTATTCTCAATACTTCAACTTTATTCATAGATACAAAGATATTATATAGGCATATGTCGAGGGGAGTTTCAACCCTTTAACCAATGAGGATATAGATGACATACATATAGGATCTTTGGCCAAGAACATGTGTTTATATAAAATGGCCATATGAACAGAAAAACATGGACATATTAGGAATAGACTTTTGCGAAGGAGGCTAAACTATCTTCATGGTTTCATCACGAACCTCATTCCTAGCTATCATGTCCTTATTTAGACATTTGAATAAGAAAAGCTAATGTATACATTTGCGCATGCATAGCTCGAATGTGAGTAAGAGACATTAAAACACCATACAAGAGAGAGAGAACAGATAGAGGAGGGAGAGTGAAAGGGAGAGGGAAAGAAAGGAGGGGTGAGGCATATTTGGAACATTCTCAAGACAGAGAGTGTTTTCTAACAAGGCCTTTGTTCACCCCCCGGAGCCGTGTGAGACAGTTTTTTTTAATGGATGGGCACTTTTTATTTAACTTACTTTGGACTGATGCATGCAACACCCGCTGAGTGCCATTAAACAGCTTGAAAGATCAAAGACAATTTTTAATATAACTCTGACTGGATTCGTCTGAAAGAAGAAAGTCATATTCACCTAGGATGACTTGAGGGTGAGTAATTTATGGGCTAATTTTC
>NW_015640468.1:556129-573201 GCF_001515625.1 Sinocyclocheilus rhinocerous
CACCAGCCTTCATTGATATAAAAACATAATCCACCGCCTCTCGTTTTCCCCGACGACTCGGTGACGCGATCCGCTCTGAACAGCTGGAAGCCCGTTAGATTAATCACGCTGTCCGGAATAGCTCCGTTCAGCCAGGTTTCCGTGAAGCAAAGCGCAGCAGAGTTTAGAAAGTCCTTGTTTGTGCGGGTGAGGAGTTGGAGTTCGTCTGATTTTTTTGCCAGGGAGCGAAGATTCGCCAGATGAATGAGTCCTAAAACCGCGCTGTCTGAATTTCACGAGCGCACCAGCGTGCTTCCCTCGCTTGCGTCGCCTGGAGCGCTTGTATAGTATCGCAACTCCTCCAAATAAAATGTCCAGTAAAACTTCTGAATGTTCAAACGTCGGCAAAAAGTTATTTGGTGTGCTATTTCTTATGTCCAGGAGTTTGTTTCTAGTAAAGCTGATCGGAAAAACGTTGCTTAAGACAGGACAAACAAACAAAACCAGTAAAAGTACCAAGGAGCGACAAACCAAGGCGGCCATGTGCGGCGCCATCTTGAAGACATGCTCATCAGAGCTCATCATGCTCTCATCAGAGCAGAATTTAAATACATTGCTAGTGAAGTGTGCAATTTATAAGCTTTTCTAGCTTTTTATTAAAACGTACAAAACGGTTTGAGTGATATAAAATAATTTTAGTGTAAAAGGAAAATTATTTTTAGGTTCTAAATTACTCTGTTATTAACTGAATAATGGCTAATAAACATAACTTACACTTGAAATTACAATAATCACCTTATTGATAAACGTTTTTGCAAATTTAAAGCATTTTAGGATTGTATTTTTTTATTCCAAAACACCAGAAGTGGCTTTATGAAAAAAATAAATAAATAAATAAAAAACACAAAAGACACTCATAATAAGCAGACATGAGTGCTAAAAGCAGCAGATTTATGAGCAAAAAAAAAAAAAAAACACTTCTGTCCATAGGCGTAATTTGCAGGTGGGACGGGGGGGACATGTCCCCACCACTTTTTGCCAGGGTCGATATTGTCCCTACCACTTTTTGAAAGTAATTGAAAAATATATTGCGGAAGGTATGTATTAAAGGGAAAACAAGATCAACAAATCATTCTTCATAATCAAATTAGGGTGATAAAAAAACAAAAAACAACAACATTTGACTCCTTACGCATGCATAACTCGTGCAGTGCAATAACGACGTGATTTGCAGCTGTCGCACTTTTCGTAATGTCATTAGGCTATAGCATTTTATTAAAAAAATGGAGAGCTTCCTTGTGCTAAGTAGGCCTGCCCTCTACTAAAGATTTTTCTAGTCAACTAGTCGCACGTTATATTAAATTGATTAATATAATAATATATTAACCAACCATACTTCAATATAGGCTATAGGCAGATGAATTAGGATAGAGCCAATTCCGCGCTCAAGCTCGCGCATAAAGCAATTGCCTCAAAGCACCGGCAAAGTGATTATGAACGTGTCGGGGGAAAATAATACATTTGAATTATTTATTAATAAACTAGTGCTTTCTGAGTTACTGACTCGCTTAATACGCTGACTCGCCATCTCCACATGGACGTGCCTTTAATAGAAATGCACCTTTTCATATGGACTACAAAATTAAAGAATATTACAAAATAGAGTGGGCGAGTTTTCCTTATATTTATTTTATTATTCATATAAAAATGATAATAACCTGTTTTGGTTATATTTACTATTAATTGCAGAAGGTGCGCTCAGCAAAAATGACGCGAATATTGATGGTTTTCACGCTTAAGTAAAGTAAAAGACCGCTTCTTAAACCAGAGAAGGTGAACATGTTGGTATTCTTGTGAGGGAAAAAAACAAAACATGCAAGCACTGTCGCATGTTTAAAGCACTGTAAAAAAAGCACTGTTAAAGCACTGTAAAATGTTGTTGTGCAGCAAGTTTAGTTTTACTTTTCTTTTTGTTTTGTTTTCATTTTGAAAAGCTTATCTTTGCTGTTTAATGTATTTTTGAAAAGCAAAAATTAAGTTTGTCCAACTCAAACCCAGTCCCCAAGTAAATTAGGTTATTAAATAAAAAACTAGCAAAACGAGTTGCGCGGTGTCCCCACCACTTTTCAAAGCAAAGTTACGCCACTGCTTCTGTCAATGGTGGTTCACTTCAAATTTCTGAACATAATGTACTCCTCTGATCCAAAACAGAGTAAATGGTTTGCATTAAAGTTGACATGAAATTATAATTCACCCTATATATATTTGTAATGTATGTTATAGATCTGTTCATGAACAATTAATCTGTGCATGTGTTATTTTTAAATATTTTGACCTTGTGGTGTTTATTTCAAATTTCATAATGCAATCTTGGTGAAATGGAAACAGATGTCACAATAAGGAAGAAAAGATCTTTTTGTGTTTCGTACGTATGATTTTTTTTCTCAAAACCAATTCCTTTCAACCTCGGTATTGTTGTTTGCACATTCTGATAGCATTATTTTTAATCATGATCAGACCCATCTATGATTTTTATGATCTCTGAACTGAATTCATTCAAGTCTAAAGTTATGTTGACAGGTGACTGTGTTATTGAGCTAACCAATGAAATTGGCTGAGGGGTGTGATTTTTACTTACAACTGGTTTGGGGGGAAAACACATTTTGTACACATACAGGTGCTGTGTCTGAAATGGCATATTCTCTGAGTAGGTACTTCTTTTAACTAATTACTTTGCAACCATTAAAAGAGTGCATTCTATGAGTGTGTGCAATCCAAATGTAATCCAGCAAAAAACATATTACATGCCTTATGGGATATTAGTCCAATGTCCAAAGAGTCCACTAGATGTGCACTTCATCACCCAGATCCTACTATTTCATGAATTCTATGAATTCGGACGTACTGCTCAGACATAGGTTTTTCGCCTACTATATATATGTGTATATATAGGGTAGTATGTATCTTTGGATGCAGCCAGAACTATAATTTAGCTATAGAAGATACGATTCAGTCCCGCATTTCAGTTCAGTCACTCACGAAACGCTGGAGCGTGTAGGTGGCCACTGAGAGCTAAATCCTGGAAGCGGTCCAAAGTGCAGGCTGTTGACATGAAATCATTGATGATGCTAATGCTAATATAATTTTAACCACTTAGTTTCTCTGGTTACTGTAATTTACTACTGAACTTCAAAAACATAAACAAGCTTTTGTTCAGTCAAGTCATTTTGATGGCGCACAAGAGTAGATAAAAAGCAGCTTCATATGAAATATGAACAGTGAGCTATATTAAGTTAATTACTTTTGTGGCCATAAAACATGGCAGCCTCAATATATAAATATCCTGCTGTGTGCATGAAAACCCCATTGGGAGTTTAATGCAGCGCATTCTCACAAGCACTGAAGACAGTCTTACAAAAGATATATGAATGATTCTGCTATTGACACTTAAAATATTATGAAGGCTGGCTTTTGGCCATTTAGCAAAGTGGGGTTGCGTACACCACAATGATTAAGAAAAAGGATAAGATGAAATATGATACAACAGTAAATTATAGGAAATTGTAAGTCAACATCCTGTGGAAAATGTGCTGTTGTGTAACAGTGCTGTTTTCAGGGATCACTGTTGGCATATGTTATTATGGAGTTATGGAGAATCTTTACCTCATCTCCTGATGCCTCCTGGTTGCATGGAATCATGTCGGTCAGGTTCACATTGCATGATCACACACTCTGAGGGAATGGAATATGAAAAGCCCTCTGTCAGACCTTGAGCTGTGGGTTTGCGTCATAGACAGACATATGGTGCCAGTGCAGTGAGTGACCCTTGACCTGGAAATTTTGCCACATTGAGCAATAGTCCAAGAGTAAGTAGCGGGAGGCTTGTTCTTGATGTCTGGAATGGAATACTAACTTAGTACTGTCTACTGTTTTTGTTAAAAACAGCGAAGATGCGGTCACTTTTACCATTGCTCAGTGAAGTTTTGCAGGTGAAATCCAGTCATTTCGACAAATCCACGTAATCAAGAATTTTGCATGATGGCGAAAAAGTTCCCGCATGTATATTTTGCTTGTGCTTGAGTTGGTCACTGCACTGACCGATAGAAAGCTGCTTGGTTTAAAAGTTAAAATTGAAAAGTGTTTCATGCATCGCTACACAACATTTTTTATCACAAAATTTGTCTAATGTGACCAAACCTTAGTAGGCATTATTCCTCTGCAAACATTCTAAACAATATCATGCTACATTATTGCCACATGACCTTATTATGTCATATATGAGTGGTATCCAGTTATTATCTTGGATGATACAGTAAATACAATTAGCATTTTTAATTTAATTTTGTGTACAAAGACATATCTTTTAGTAGTCTATGCTTTAGAAATGTTATGCCAGAATAACAATATATATCGCAATATAGTTATCTTTTGTGGAAATAAGGTTGTTCCAATGCCAAAATTGCAGATACCAAATATTTAGTTCTACACAATATTAGCCTAACTAATATAAGTTCTAATATAAGCATACAAAGTTGAATAGTATACAGTCAGTAATAAAATAATAAATAAATACATATAGCACAGTCTGTATGAATTAAAAATACACTTCACTGTATGAATTAAAGCTACTACAGTAATTCAGTCAAGAACAGTGAGTGATTTTATTATTATTTTTGGTTTTTTTTCACAGACAGCAGCAGGTATATTAGGCTGCTGTCACTTTAAGACCTAACGCACAGATCTAATAACAGATCTCACTCTTGAAAGAGAAGATTTTGCAGTCCTTAATGTGTAAAATGAATTACAGGCAAAGCATTTCTGATTAGCTTGTGTTAAATATAAATTCAAGTTGCTAACTCTTTTTTGACATTTACAGAGTCTCAAACATACATAAAACAATTGCAATTACAGTACCTTTAAACTGATCAATGCTGTTGGTTTGTAGCAGTCACGATAGTGTTGTTTGTAGGGATGATGAGAGAGAAAGAGAGACTCTAAAAAACTAATGCAACTGGTTGTTTGCAGGCAATATGTTTTTTCTTTCATACATTCTGACTAAACCAAAAACCAAAATGTCTCATACAAACACATATTTAGAGGATGATTATGAGCTATTCAGACCGCAATTATTACCAAAGGCAAGCAGTTTTTTTACTAGACGAAATCACAGACACCTAATGCTTGCATGTCAGCACGTAAAAGCACATGTCCGTGAGCAGGGTACACGATCCCAGACACGACAACCTAATCATGGCCAGTCAATCTAGACTTAGAATAGAACTACAAACAAGACCAAAATAGAGTCTAGCAGACAATATTGCAAATAAATGACGTCTGCAGTGGAGTTTTGCCTAATCACTTTTCTCCTCTATACATCAAGGGCTGCAGGACGAGAGAGTTTAAGGATAAACAGAGGCAGTGTTATAAGGCATTGCTCTATGGGTTTCATCACTAGTGGACGTGAGCAATAGCAGACACATCCACGTCACATGTACAACCCTTTTTCTTTTGATTTCTGCCTACAGATCAGAGACGGTGAGCCACTGTTTTTACTTCAAGAGGGTTAAAAACACTTACTCATCTAGCCTTTTATGTTGTTTTTTTTCTCCCTCTCTAATTTGAAGCAGGTAATTGTGTTCAATGTATGGAATTATGCATCAAGAACCTTTAGTCAGTAAATTACACTTTCAAGCAGGTGCAAGCACTTATTGAAAATTGCTTTTGAATTAAATATAGCTTTGTCTGTTTTCTTATCACATCAACCAAAGAAGTCAATATAGAAAAACAAAGCTTGTATACTCTGCCAAGGACTGAGTCCAAGTTCATTTTTTTGTTTTTGCATCAATGCAAGCATCATTCTGGGAATACATTAATTAATCTACAATTTAAAGACACAAAGAAAGAAATTAGATATTGAATTACTTTTGCTTTCTTTCTTTTTTTGGTTAATCCAAAGTATCCTATTGTTCCGAGTCAGCAAACCGGCTGATTTAGAGGAAAGTAAAGATGCTTCTAGAACAATAAATTTCCCAAAAGAGAGAAAAGAGCAACTGGAAAATCTCTCTATACTAATTCTATTTACAAGGTTTTTGCATTTACACTCAAACAATTTAATGCTGAATTTAATTAAAGTCTCAAGTGGTTCCAAACCCCTGAGCTGAGCAAAATAAATGTAAATTCAAATCCATTTTAGAGATGGAACTACTAGAGATGGATTACATTTACAAAGCTTTGTGAAGAAGATCAGCATATTCATTCAGTCAGATGACTTACCTAATTAACTTCAAATGTGTTTTGGATATAATTTCCAACCGAGTAATAAAACCTCCCCATCAACCTTTGACAAGAATCAAGAGGTCTAGAGAAGCATGTGTTGTTAACTCAAGAAAAAGGTTAAGTAAACATACTCTGTGATTAATGTATCATTTTTCAACCAGCAAAACTGTTATTAAAACATTCTGGTCTAGTCAGTACGTCACTGTCACTGTATAGGGGGTGACCACCTCTGAGCGTATCACCGAAACATAACAACAGACAAAGTTACTTCTCAAACATCATGTTGGTGCTCCTTAAAAATGTATAGCAACCTTGACAAAACCTGCGCGGAAACCCAGAGTTAAAAATTTTAGCAGGTTTTGAGGGGGTTGAAATCTGATTGAACCCCATGAGAGTGAAGACACTAGCTGAAAGTTTGAAATGGATTACTCTAGCACTTCCATTAACATTACTGACAGTATTTTGTACGGATGATAAATGTTTCTCAGCTGGTGGGTGATGAAGTGCTTGGAGCTCTTTTTTTTAGATTTTTGGAAATGCAATGGAATAGAGAGAGGAGATCTTTACTGTGGGAGTAACAAAATGAAAAGAGAGGAGGAGGAGGAGGAGGAGGAAGTAACACCTGAGGGTAGTGCTTTTCTTCAGATGGCTTCTTTGAATAATCCTGAGCTAAACCATCAATTAGAAACATCTGAGAAAAAGACAGTGAGCATAATGCATGTGTTATCCTTTCTAAAAATAATTTCCCTATTCACCTGTTTCATGTCACTGTATGACACACGGCAAATGTAATTTCAGTATTATTTATATACTTTCATTTTATTATATAGTTTTATTAGTATTATTTATATACTTATGGTATATATAGTATTAATACATACTATAAGTATTTATATATAGTATATATAGTATTAATAAATACTATAAGTATTTATTAATAATATTAATATTTTGAATTTGCTATTATATTTCAATTTTCAGTTTTCATTTTAACTGTAGTGTGGTTTTTTTTCTATTTTCCATTTACCTTTATTTTTTATTTTAGTTTTAGTAATTTTAGCATTTCTACAAACTTATTTCAGTTTGTTGCCAAGGCAACTAATTTCTAATTTTCATTTTTATCAAGTTTTTTTTCTCTCCAAGTTTTTCATCTATTTATTTATTTTATTTTATGCTTCATTTCAATTTCCGAAAACATTTTTAATAGTTATAGTTTTAATAACAATACTGCAGTGATACTTACATGATGTTTACATACATGATACATTACGTTTAATCTATTTGAATCTCTCAAAGTTCCATATAAGTTTTCCATATAATATTTATATTTCATTTTAAGCTTTATTTCATTTACCAAAAACAGTTTTAGTTGACAATAACAACAGTACTGAAGTGATACTGATGTTTACATACATGAAATATTAAAGTTTCACTTTTTACCTCTCATCAAGTGCCTAGATGGATTCTGAATTAAATGTATGCAAATGTCAGATTAGATATCGTCTGTGCTAATGATTTTTTTTCCCTGTGATGATATGGATCAAAGCCAACAATAATTTTTTTTTTCTATAATATAATAATAATTCTCAGATATTTGTGAGTTCTCTGCTATTGTTTTATGTCATGTCATAAATATGGCAACAGTGAGTAAAAGGTCCTGTGACTAAAAGGAAAGATTAATACAGAGAAGCACTTCATCCTCTGAAGTGCTTATATAACATTGTGCTATCTAATGTTCTCATTCTGGATTGGCCATCTGCTCATGCCGACTCCTGTTGATGAACGGCTACATCAGACATGGTGTCTTCCACAACATAAAAATTTTATCTTTTTAATAAAAAGTTATTTCACCACACTGCATAACTCCCACAGTCTCTCCTCTCTCTCTCTCAACGTACATCATGGGCCACTCTCATAATTTAAAATAACATTTCCTGCTAATTTAATCACTCTCAGGGATTAAAGGTTTGCATTTGCACTTTCATATGGCCCAGACAAGTTCAAGAGTTCAATTATAATGTAGCTGAATATGTGTTCTTGCTCTCCTCTGATGTTTATGTAACATTTTGGCTAATTTTATGCTGCTTCCAGTTACCTATAATAAGAGTACAGCTGTCACATCGGGAGTCACAGAGAAGAGAGGTTAAGAATCTAGTTGCTTCATTTAAGTAAATACATGAAACCGCAAACAAACTAGAGAGCCATAAGAAACTATGACCTGCAACTCACAGAAACATATTAAAATATAAATTACACTGGCAGCCAAAAGTTTGGAATAATTAAGACTTTTAAATGCTTTTGAAAGAAATCTCTTATGCTCATCGAGGCTGCATTTATTTGATCAAAAATCCAGTAAAACAGTAACATTGTGAAATATAATTACAATTTAAAATAACGCTTTTCTGCTTGAATATATTTTAAAATGTAATTTATTCCTGTGATGCAAAGCTGAATTTTCAGCATCATTACTCCAGTCTTCAGTGTCACTTCAGAAATCTTTCTAATATGCTGATTTGATGCTCAAGAAACACTTTATAATTCACAGCTTATTATTATTTATTATTATATTATCAATGTTGAAAACAGTTGTGCTGCTTAATATTTTTATGGAAACTGTGATGCATTACAAAGGTATGGGGAAAGTATGAATAAATGAATGAATGAATTAATACTTTTATTCAGCAAGAATGCATTCAATTAATCAAAAGTGACAGTAAAGACATTTATAATTTTATTGAAAAATTCTATTTCAAATAAATGTTGCTCAATTAACTTTGTATTCATCAAAGAATCCTGAAAAAATGTGTAATGGTTTCCAAAAAAATTGATTTTTTTTTTTTTTTAAAAAGCAGCAAAAACAGTTTTCAACATTGATAATAATAATAATAATCATAATAATAAAAACATTATTAATAATTCAGCACCAAATCAGCATCTTACAAGGATCATGTGACACTGAAGACTGGAATAATGGCTGCAAAAAATTCTACGTTTCATCAATAAATTACATTTTAATATATATATATATATATATATATATATATATATATATATATGTTAATAGAGCCTTGGTGAGAATTAGAGACATTATAAACATTTAAAAAGTATGTACGTAAGTCAATCAATCAATTTAATTATTCCAAACTGGCTGACAGTATACATAAAAGTTCGTCATAAATAGCGCAAAAGACTAGTTACAGACAATGACTGATACGGCCATCACTGTTCTCCCCAATACTGATTTAAGGCTTATAATGACAGAAATATTAAAAAAAATGAGACAAAGGAATAACATTAGTTTGACTCTTCAGAATGGAAGATGAAAGAAATCAAATGCGGTCATGTTGGTTGGGAACATGGAGCTTGTTTTTGATGAATGCTTGTGTCATGACATTTCGAGCTTGGGCAACTGTTCACAATTTTTGTTATTCATGTCCCTCATAAACGAACGAAATTAGATGCGTAAAATCATCAAAAACTGGCTAAAAAAAGGAACTGCCAGGGTATCACCATAAATCCTTCTGCCGTGAAGTCAGTAATCAAATCAGTTCTTTCCCCAGATATTACATTTGTAATGCAAATGTGATTGATGTTGCTTATCCCTGAGCAGAATAAAAGCAGACAGGGGAAGAGCTCATGGGAAGAATATATGCATTAAACATACTCAACATATTTTTCAGCATTGTAACACCTTTTTTGAGTTTTGCCACCAATAAGTGAACAGAACAGAAACACAGCTTATACTTCATTCAGATATATTATTAGTTGAATTTACTCATTGGTTTTCAGGTATATAATCTCAATTTAACGGAGTAAAGTGATTAATTTAAACCATATCTAATCATACTCATTCTATATAAATGAACAGTGCTTAGCATAGAGAGCTAATGGGAAATAAACACTTTATTCACGGTTCCAAGATGCCCAGTTTCATGCTCTCTTTCGCTCCACTCATTGATAATGAACTGTGGCCTGTGCTGTACTTTACTGCCCCCTCTCACTATGGCTGGTATCTGTCTGCACCACAAAAATAGGATAAACCGTCTGTCCATAAAAAAGCATCTCTTTAGAAACCAAAAAAATGGCGTAGAGTACAGGTCAGGTTTATAAAATGACAAAATAACTCTTACACCCACTGACACAGGGCTTGTCAGTGTGAGCAAAAAAAAAAAAAAAACGTGTGCAAACTGTAAAATGTTTTGTTTTTTTGTCGAACGTCTGCAATGATGTTGTTAAATAAATATGATTTTGTTAAATAAATATGAGCACTGCATGCTTCAAAGTCAAAATGCAGCGCAGGTTCGCAATACTTCATACAAATACTGCAAATTTATGACCAGCCAACTGCTTATGATCTACTTTTGATAAATTATGACAATTATGTATTTGGTGGTGTTTATTTTGTAATATGCTTTAGATGGTTGTAAGAATGCAAGTTTTATCTCCCTCATCTTTTCGAATGAGCAGCCCGGCAATAATAAGCAGAAACTTATTATTTCAAAATAAGAGTTCTGGCAACCACGAACATTATTTAAAACATATTATTTAACATACATAGATTTTACTAGTATTGACACAATGATCTATATTACATTTATATAATAATATAACGAATGTCTTATTGTGCCTATAAATAATTACATAATTATACAATTTAAAAACAATTATTAAATACAAATACCTAGTGTATTTTTGTATAAAGTAAATGTCTTGTAAATGCCTCCTTCCCTTTATTAAGGAAAAACACATAATTTGTGTGTGTGCGCGCGTGTGTGTTTTTAATGCACTCCTATATTTTTCAGTTTAGGAACACATGTTCTCCTGAAAAAAGTATGTGTCAAGCCCTGTGACTGTCATGTTTATGTTCTGTATTGAGGATTTTTATGTTATGTATTTCAGCTTCCTTTGATCTCTGTGTTTCCGCTCTGTTTATTTGTTAAGTTCCGGTTTCCTTGGTTGTCATAGGCCCTGTCCCAAATGGCACATTAAACCCTCGCTGTCTTCCTCTGAGTCCACACATTCATGACGTAATGCCGCTTTGACTGTCGGGTAGAAGTCAGAAGTGCGCATCAAAGGCACATAGCGGTCGCAAAGGGAGCGCCCACAACCACCCTTCTGAAAGCTAAAATGACGAATAGGGCATGCTACAGCCTCGTGGACTTAATATAGTGCACATGAAGTGTGCCATTTGGGACAGGGCCTTAATTATGCCCTGATTAAGCCCTTGTTTGTCTCCTTAGTTACTTATGAATTGCACCTGTGTCTCATTTAGTTCTTTGTTTTCTCCCTTATTGTCTTGTGAAACTCACATTTGGTTCAATTCTTTTCTTGTTCTCATCAATGTTTGAGTTGGTTTGTTATACTGCATTTTCTATAGTGCCTGCCTGTGTGTTTTTGTTTGCTCATTCAGGATTTGAGACACTCATTAGCGATTGTTTACACCAGTAGGGGAGAGTGGGGTGAGTTGAGCCAGTTTTCACTTAAAAGCACATGTGTTTAAAGCAAGCACATGACAGTATGGGTCCAACATAAATATGTACATAAATGTCAGAATGTGGTGCATCCTTGGGAATAATCACTTTGGGTTTAAAATAAACTGCTTTCAAAATATGGCTTTCCAAAAAAAAAAAGTGAAGGGGTAAATTGAGCCTAGGGAGAGGGTAAGTTGAGTCACATGGAGTTAAACTGTGCCACTGATTATGCTGAAGTAAAACTGAACATTTTCACCTCATGCTATATCAAATGAAGAAAAATTCAATAAAAATTACTTATTAAAATCTATGTGCGAGCCGTGTGATGAACTGGCCATTCATGCAGGGAGTTTCCTCACCTGTGGCTCAAGACGCTGGGTTAGGATCCAGCCCCTCACGACCCTAATAAGAACATATAGGTTTGGATAATAGAACGGATGGATGGATGACTTCTTAAAAGATTTATGTAAAGATACAGTTCACAACTTTGAAGGCATTTTTAAAATTATTTAAAAATTTCAGAACAAAAAGTTCAAATTGAAGAATAAAAAAAAAACACACTGCAACTGACCTTACAGAAATGGGCTAATAGTTATCAACATCCCACTTATAAATGTTGCAGGGAAATACAATTTCATAAAAACTTAAGTGGCCAATTTTCATAAACAAGACCCATTTAAAATCATGTTCAAAACAAAGAACTAAATCAAAATCATGTTTCGTGTAAAATTAATGAAATATAATGTAGAATTAGTAAAATAATACTTTATAATCATAAGAAGGTGTGAGCCACTGGCTCAACTTACCCCAGGACCTTTGGCTCAAATTAACCCACTCCTACCATTTTAACAAACTTGTATCATCCAGCAGTGATCATCCAAAAACCACTATGGACAAAAAAATAATAAAATAAAATTTTTTGGTAACAGTTTACTTGAAGGGGTGTGCATAAGACTGACATGACACCTTCATAATCATGACATGACACATGTCATGAATATGAAGGAGGTTTTATGCATGTTTATGACAACTGTCATTAAGTGTCAAAGTGGCCAATTTTCATAAACAAGACCCATTTAAAATCATGTTCAAAACAAAGAACTAAATCAAAATCATGTTTCGTGTAAAATTAATGAAATATAATGTAGAATTAGTAAAATAATACTTTATAATCATAAGAAGGTCCCTTCAAGTAAAGTGTAACCACATTTTTTTTAACCTAAATGTAGTTACCAAGTATTCCATGGGCATCTCTCTATCACAGGTTGAATAAAATGCTTAAATCTTCAAATATGTGTGGTCATATCACCAATTTTGTTTAAGGTTGTCTCGAAACAAGGGGTGGCTCAACTTCCTCGCAGGCTCAAATCACCCCGCTCTCCCCTCTATTTTTTTTTTTATCTTCACTATATGATGAAATTGTTGCATTATTGTGCCAAACTCATACAGAAACTCATTTGTAAATCAGTATTTTGGTTTGTTTTCCTATAAAATATTTAAACATTGGGGGAAAAACATTTACTTGAGTAGCACAATTGTACATGAGATTTTCTTATCTCTGCAACAGCAAAGAGTGAGACCTCAAACTGTACTGTATCCTTTAATGGTCTGTGAGAAACTATAAGAAAAAACACCTAATTAAAAACGGCCAATTTTAGACATCTAGCCACGTAGTTGCTTCTCTGAATAATAAGCACCTTAAACTCCAGTGCTGTCCTGCCTCTCAAAGCCAGCGCAGCATGTTGACCGAGGTATTATCTGGTTAGTGCAGACCCACAATGCTTAGCCAGGTGAAACAGATACACAGACTGTACAAACACACGCTCCATCCCATTCTATTTACCTTCTTTACACGCTTATGCCAGGATACAGAATGCGAAAACCGTAATCCTCTGCAGTCAATTGAATCACAAACACAAACACACATGTGCATTGCATCTCAGTGTGTGACGTATGTATGGCCATAACTGTTTTCCCTGCTATAAAATGAAGGACCCAAGGAAACACAGGGCCCATCATACTGATCGGACAGCTTTATGAGGGTCACACAGTGTTAGAGGCAGTTGTAGACATCATGAAGATAAAACCCCTGGAGTCTCATAATCTCTTTTCCAAACAAACCCAGCATGAAGAGGCATTATCCACTCATTACATGTTATGGAAGATTTATGTTATATCTTTGTTGTCTCATTTAGATCAAACTAGACATGAGACGAAAGCATCTAATATAAAGATGTGATGCGACTTGAATGTTTAACACGTTTAAACAGCTTTTTGTGGCAACATGGTGCAGCTGGTGGCCTCCATGTGTCCATTTATATCAATTTACTCTGATATCTAAAGATTAAAGGGAGGATTGGGGTTTTGAAGTTCTGTAATGTGACGCCTGTGATAAATGGTCCTAAACAAGACCTGTCTGTGACACAAAATCTCGTGATCTAAGAGGCAGACCAGTGGTCAACTAAATACTAAGTGAAGAATTAAAAAAGTTTTTTTTTTGTTATTATATTAAAAATGTAATAATTTATTTTATTATAATAAAACATATGTATTTTTTTATTAAAATATTTCATTATAAATAATTTAATTTTTTTCCACACTAAAAAAAATGGTGTGGAAATAATTTTTTACAGTGCAGATAATGTATTCTGTTCCTTTTAAAGGAAAGAAAATGTACATTTATGCAATATTATTTTAGCTGTAATTCAGAATATTTTATATATTTTTTATATAATATAGAGAATGAAAACACAGAATTCTACCATCAGAACATTTTTAATAATTCAATAGCATTGTATTCAATAATGTATATTGATAATCTGCCTTAATACTAAACATGCTTTCTGCTTTTTTGTCATTTCAAAACTGGCAAACTTACTTTTTATGAAATGTTTTGCTTCGCGAATGTGCATGTTTGTTTTTTTCAAATAAAAGGCACTTGAATGATGTGATCTTGAATTACAAACATCAAACAATAATTTGCCAACGAAATAAGAAAATTAAATTCAAGATACAACACTTCACTGTAATTACTTTATTTATTTTGAAAGAAATTATATATTTAAGAAACAGCATTTTACATTTTAATACATTATACAAGAAATGAAAACAGAGTTCTGCAATAATCTGAAAATCTGCAATAATTCAGTAACAACATAACCTTCGTCCACTTGATGGATGTAATATTCCATGTGTAATATTATCTTCGCTGGTGTTCACTTCTACTGATATTTTACTCTTTGAGCTT
The DNA here is from genome assembly GCF_001515625.1 of Sinocyclocheilus rhinocerous. Classification (NCBI taxonomy): domain Eukaryota; kingdom Metazoa; phylum Chordata; class Actinopteri; order Cypriniformes; family Cyprinidae; genus Sinocyclocheilus; species Sinocyclocheilus rhinocerous. The sequence goes on from NW_015640468.1 coordinate 571,103, forward strand.
CAATAAAGAGTAAATTACACTATACAGATAGAGCAAATGATATTACTTTAGTTAAACATCCCATCTCGGTTTAATTTATTACACATACACGGTTACATTATACATATATGGTTACTGGAAATCATCTCATTCTGCTCTGAATATTCTGGTCCATTTTTAGTAATCACACAAAACAGAACAAAACAATTAAAATGTCAAATTGAAGAAATGTGTTAACTGTGCTAGGCAAAAATAACAGTATTAAACATATTTAATTAATTGTACGCGCTAGTTCTTATATTTAGCTAAAGGTCTGTAACACCGAAACACCACAAATCTCACCAATTATTTGGCTTAATTCCCTGCAAACATCACACACAAACACACACACACACAAACATCTATTGGCAAGACTAGAGCCCAAAAAGGGCCAAAAACCAAACTAAAGTGTGACGAATGTCCGTCTGTCTGAGAAAAATATCAGCCCCAGAGTGCAGTCGTGCTTAACATTAAACAAAAGCCCTGAGAAATGGTCCCACTGCGGGAATAATCAACACGTATCAGAAGAAAAAGCAACAGTGCTCAAATACAAAAGCATGTTACATTCTACAATTACACATGGAAATGTAAAACGATCACACAAACGCTATCTCTCTCTCTTTCTGCTACCATGTTGTAGCTAATAAGCCAATCAGAAGCCAGAATTCCTGGTTGTAAGCTTTGATGGATGGCCATTAGTAACATGCCAGGACCATCACAGGGGGAAACTGCTCTGATTAATGTTCAGGGAGTTCAGAACACACACACACAAACAAGCAGAAAACATAAATGCACAAACAAATACTCAATAAATTAAAAACATACATATTAAAACAGATTCTCATGCATAATCACGCCGTGAAACACACCAGAAAACACATATGAAGAAACATGCACATATTTGAACGGCATCTAAGCACATTAGTGCAAAGTCTGACCAGGGGAAGGGAAGTCTTCCCTTCAGTGATATTTATAGAGGGACTAAGTCCCCAGAGAGAGTGTGCAAACACACACACACCAGGAAAATACAGTCATATGCATACACGCATGGGTATTCGTTGAAGACACATTGACAAAACAGGAAAGCCACAACATATTGCTATTTGTGCAGTGACTCATCCATCCAGCGAAATGCATCGAGACACATAATGTTTGCCATCCAATAATTATTAATCTCTTGAAATCAGTGTCTACATACACATAAACATACACACGTATGCATATGCTTGTATTTTCACTAATGCTCGTGATAATGGACTGCAAATTTCATCAGAAGCAAAGGGCTTTACCATGAACAGGGTCGACACACCTGAGGCAAAGCCATGTTTGCCGTGTTGTAATGTAATGATTTTATGGTCCGACCATACATCAGGTTCGCCATCCTGCCTTCATCAAACTTTCAGGTCTCTAAAGAAAACACAAGCCAAATGTGATTTTTCTTGTGTGGGTCAGACTTTGGTCTAAGAATTAACACTCGCCAAGAGCCAAATGTGAGTAAAAAGTGCAGAAGTCACCAGATGGTTGGGAGCTGGAACATAATATAATATATGGTTTATATAAAATTATATACCAATAGTCGGAGACCGCTGATGTAAGTGACATGAACGATTCAAATCAAAGACACAAAATATCTATTAAAGAAAATGTCACAACTTGCATTATGCCTAACAACTTTAAGCATTTTAGTGGAAAATATTCCTCACATTAAAGGCACAATATGTAAATTTCGCCGCTAGAGGGCGCGTATTCAAAATAAACAAAGAGGCAAAGGCGTAGTTTGATGACGCCGTGACTGAGTGTGGAATCATGGGAGTTGTCGTCTTCATCCCAACAGCCGATGCAATCCGACGGGACTCAGGCAGAAATCATGTTCATGGATGAGCTAATGATTTGTTAACGTTGTAGAATGAAGCAGGGTGAGGCTGAAAGCCGCCGAAGCAAAACGAGGCCACTGAACGAGCGCGACACACGGCTCGAAAGCAGCGGAGCTTTTATTATGCCACAGTCGAGCGCTTCCGCTGCTTCCGGTCGTGCGTATGTGGGGTAAAGCAGCGCTGTTTTATCATACTAGATACATTTGA
>NW_015640468.1:573468-580817 GCF_001515625.1 Sinocyclocheilus rhinocerous
GAAACGAGGCCGCTGAAGCAATTGCTAATGAGAGACGAGAGTGATACACGGCTCGAAAGCAGCGGAGCTTTTATTATGCCACAGTCGACCGCTTCCGCTCCGTGCGTATGTGGGGGAAAAAAGCAGCTCCATTTTATCATACTAGATACATTTGAAAGTTCTGTTATAATGCTACTCTGTGCGGTCGTCACCAGTCTAATAAAACGCACAACATATTAAAGCGTCTTTGGTGTTTCCATGTTTTCTACAAAACAAAACCGGAAATCGAGGGGTTATGACGTCATTGGCAGGCGACACAATGACACTATGGACACGGTTCGTGTCACTAGTTAAAATTGCTTATTTCTCTGGATTTAAACATTCTTCGAAACATTTGAGATCATGTAAGTACACAAGTCAGCAAAATATATAACACTGTTCTAGTGTTTTTTGGATATTTTAATAAAAAATCTTACATATTGTGCCTTTAAGCCACCCAGATAAAATGTATGACGCAAAAACACATAAAAAATCTGCTAAATAATTATATTGTCATACAGAAGCCATATAACAGCCAAGAAACCGTATTATGCATTAAAAAAATATTTTATGAAAAATATAGTTTTGTGGCTAGTAAAGAATATATATATATATATATATATATATATATACTGCTAATAAAAAAATATGAGTCAAGTTGTTATGGATCCTGCCTATCAAGTACTTGTCTCACTTACTTTGCATATCACATTTTTCAGTTTAGTCTGTAATGACAGCAATCATGTCAGCAGCAGTGTTTCAGCATCGCCCTGTCTTGCCCTGATGAATAATATCCTGTAAATGAATAATGTCTTTGAAATGCCTCCATACATCACATTGTCTTGTCATTCAGTGTCAAATGGCATGTTTAACTCCTAAAGGCAATCAGTAATGAACAGTGAGATGACAAGACAAAATGTACAGTCTCCACAGAAGTCGCTGTGTTAATGCCATTCGCATAAAGACATATTGTGTTTCTTGTTTAGAAAAGGTCATTTAGCTTATACAGTATATTGACATTCTGTCTTAATACTGAACATGATATCTGCATTTTTATCATTTCAAACAAACTTCCTTTTGTGATTTTTTTGACAAATGTGCATGTGCTATTTATGTTATTTTTATTTATTTATATTTATGCATTTTGCATTTTGATCTTTTGCTATATGGTGCAATGATGTTCATGTATCTTTAAGTGTATCTTAAGTGTCCAAATGTTTTGGAGGAACTGCACTATATCTTGAATTATGTTTATTATTCTTACCACACTGTCAAATTGGTTTATCTTGTTTTATAAATGATTATAACATCATCATGGATGATGATGAATCATGAGACTGAAGACTGGAGTAATTCAGCTTTGCATCACAGGAATAAATTGCATTTTAAAATATATTAAAATGGAAAACAAATATTTCACAATATCATTGTTCACTTTATTTTGATCAAATAGATGCAGCCTTGGTGAACATAATACATTTTGAAAAACATTTAAAAAATCGTACAGACCCCAAACTTTTTGAAAAATAGTATATATTCTCTAACACATTATCTTACACATATAAATATTATATTTGGGAAGCAAAAATCAGTTCTTTTCAATCATTTTTTTAAAAAAGACTTTTAGTTTTATTAAAATCTCAAAACTCTAACTGGCTTTTTTATTCTGCACACCAGAAGCCACAAGGGACAAAACGTTTAATTAAACTGTCTACAATAATACTTTTAGCTTGCACTTAACAGAGGAACTGATATATACCCTACCTTGCCATTTTCAACATGAACAAATAACAGTAAGTGGTAAACACATTCACTGCTAACTGCTTTTATTCTTATAGGCAAATTTACCAAGAGTGTCTACAAATTACAGTTAACAGAGAGAGTATCATATATGTGTGTAAAATTCCCAGAAGTGCCCTGTGTTGATGCAATCATATCTCCACAACTAGAAATTGATTTACTGAACAACACGAGGGGGGTGGGGGGGTGCGGGGGAAGAGTGTAAGAGTGCTGCTAGATTTATAGACAAGAAGAGGCAGAGAAGGAAACAGAGGAAGTCACTTGGAGAAAGCGAGCACTAATTCCAGAAGCGGCTCTCTGGGACACAAAACACGACACGGGAAAAAAGAGAGAGCATGACATACGGTTTAAAAGAAAAAAGAAAAAAAATATTCTATTAAAATATACATTTATGGTGGTATGAAGCTAGCCAGGAACCACTTAAGAGGCACGTTTTTAATTTCCACACAAAGAAATGAACAAACACTCAGATAGGCTCTTCAACATATGCTAATGAGCAGTGCATTAGAAACAGGCTGCACTGGGAGAAAACACAATCAAGCTCTAGGGCGGCTGTATCAGCCACAGGAAGTGCCACTACTGCCTGTTGTAAAAGTTATCCATTTTTTAATTCCCACATATAATTCAAATCCCTGTGTAATTGTAGTGTTAATTCTAAAGAAATATGTGAGTCATTTATAAGTCTTTTTTAAAATATTTTACATAGCACATAGATTTTACACATGGATACTGAGCGAACAATTTAACTGTGTTCACATTGTCCTTTTTGATATAAGCATTTGTATGTGAACTCCTTTGTGAAATTCATGTTTTTCAATGTCATGTAAATTTCAACTCAAATTTTCATTCAAATTTGACTATATCGATTTTACATCATACATTATACAACAACAAAAACAACAACAATTCAGCAACAGAAGCCATTTTCACTAAACAACATGTTTACTTTGCTAGCTAAATGTGGACAGTCCATAGACTTCTGCTGTTTTAATATACAGTTAATTATAAATACTGAACCCTCACAGAAAAAAATCAGCACCTGAATTCTCCATTTCAAATATATATTTTACTTTATTTTTTCACTGTTTTTACAAAAAAGGACATCTCCAAACGGTGGATTTGTCAGGTTTAGCTAACTCCATGTGTCCCCAAAATATGGTCAAGTAGTACTTTAAATGAGTTATTTCAATTAGAAACTCTCTTAATGTGTGTTTTATTATTAATTTGAAATGTGTAATTATACAGTTCTGCTCATAAGTGTACATACCCCTTGCACACTATGCAAGATGTTAATAATTTTAACAAAATAAGAGGGATCATAAAAATAGTTATTTCTTATTTAGTACTTTCCTGAATAAGCTGTTTCACATAACAGATGTTTACATATAGTCCAGAAAAATAACTGAATTTACACAAATGAACCAGTTCAAAAGCCTCAATCTTTCTATGTGTTGTTACCATAAAAACAGCTCTGATATTTTTTCATGAGTCATTTGTCTGTCCTGAGTAGACAAACTGCCCACTGTTCTTAAGGGAGTTAAGCTTTTTTTCTTTCTTTCTTTTTTTACAAAGGGTGAAAACATTCACTTATGCTCGAGAAGGAAACAATGCGTTATAAGTCGAAGGGTGTTAAAGTTTTTAATTGGATAATAAGGGTACTTATTTTGTCTTCTGGGACAATATCTTATGTAACTTCTAAAGGGCAATACTTCAAAAAAAAATCCTCCTGTCCAAAGGTTTACACCCCTTTTAAAACTCTAAATTCATTGTGTGAATGTTTTCACATTCTGTATGATTCCATCAGTTGTCCTCTGCGTGTAATGGATCTCATAATCAAACAGTCACTGTTGGAAAGGGTTCAAATGTGCAGAAAACATTAGAAAACCAAAGAATGTAAAACCAAAGATCCACTTACATTTAGCAAATTCACTTATAATTATTAATAAATAAAGCACAAAAAGCCAATTGCATTTTCACCCTCCAATCAGAGCCTGTGTGAATTCTCCTGAAAACCCATCCATAATCCTCCATTTCCTGATTCCTGAACACTAATATTTTTTCAAGCTAGATCATCCTGCCTAGGATTTTATGATAGTCCCCTGAGACATGGTCAGCGCTAGCTTTTGTGCCACACGTGCTTCCAATTCTTCCCAGAACTCTTTTTCTTGGTCTTTCTGAGTGCCAAACATCTTCACACATCTAGATCTGCCACTCTCACGCCTCCCACCAAACTGTAGACGTGCTTTAAGACGGGACTTTTTAAGGAGATGTTTTCCCCTGCACTCAGTACAGGTCAGTTTCTACAGAACTCTTGACATGAATAATTTTTAATCCACTTCAGTCAGCTCTTTTAGCCTGCCTTCGCTTTCTATATTCTTCTTTTATTGATCCTCCCTTGTTCGCTACAAACATTTTTAGCCATTTTGTCTAGCATTTTCGACCTACATTTTATCTCAGACAAACATAATGTCCCCATTTTTACAGAATGTCTTTTTCACACCTTTCTATTCACTTCTACAAACAGTAATCTCATTCGTCCTACAGATTTATGTTATTGTCCACAAAGTACGATGGCTAAAATGTTCACAGTTAAAGGCAAATATGCCCTTGTTAGAAGCTAATTATGTCATGAAACTCTAGATGGCGCATTCTGACGGAACTGTTAAAGTAACTGATGATATTCAGAGAGTTAAACGACTTGGCACAAGCTGATTGGTTCATGCTGCATATGCAGTCAATGAGCTTACTGCCTTGCATTTATATGGCTGGCTAGCATTCACTTTAGATTCCTGCAGTGCGCTTTTCAGAGTTCTCTGAAACCCTCCACCTTCCCCAGCTCCACCTGTATAGATCAGCTACGGGTTATTTTAATATGCTATTTGTGCAGCAGCAGCATGTCTTAAATACTCATGGCACCGTATCGCCATATGCATTGGCAGTAGCAAGTTCCTGTACTTGCTTGCAGCAGCAGCAATAATCTACAACTACAGCAATAACCAACAGCAGCAGCAATTCAGCAGCAGCGTAGCAGATCTGTTCCGCCAAGACCAAATACATTAACATTGTCATATCCATCACCATGCTAAAATCTTCCGAGAGTTGCCATGATTGAACTATACTTACTGAATTTTCCTTTTTTGACAACGTCACATTGAAAAGCTTTTAGTAGCTTTACATTTTTTAGAAGGTTTAAAATGAAAAGAAATTCTGTCATTGTTTATTCACCCTCATGTCTTTCAAGTTAAGTCACCTTTATTTTTATTGCAGTTTATACACTAGAGACTGCTCCAAAGCAGTACACAGTATTAAACAGGAAAGTACTCAGTTATGCAAAGTGTGTATGCAAATCCAAATTCTGCTGTAAAGCAGCTCTAACAAGACAATAGTTTCATTCTTCCAAACATTATTCCAATGTTCAGAAAATATATATATATTTTTTTGGTCCATTGTTATTTTTGACCCCATTGACTTTCTTTAAAAAACAGCTGGAACATTCTTCAAAATATCTTCTTTTATGTTCTACAGGAGAAAGAAACTTGGGAATGAACTGAGGGTGAGCAAATAATGACACGATTTTCATTTGAGCCATGACCCATATTCAATTGAACCTCACTTAATCACATGCAACCTATAGATATCCTCGTATTAATGCCAAACACTCCAACAAACCCCATCGTTTCTACTCAACTACGCTCTAGGATAGTGATACCTACAACCTGGTGCTGTTTTTTGTAGGTAAGGCCTTTTAAACTCACTACTCATTGTCATTATTGATTAGAGCCACTGACTCTAATTGCCCCGTCCATAGTGTATAGACTGTCTTTTATGTTCACAGGTACAAAGGGAAAAAAAATACAAAAGAAAAAAGCAAATTTTATGAACAGGTCATGTATATATATAAACACACATATAAATATATTACTGTCACATTTTCTGCTGTTGTTAAATGGCGGCATGACAGCACGCCACACAGAAACTGCTATTTGACACTGGCTGTAATTCACTGCACTGCAACACGCGTGTTAATACCAGCAACTGCCAAGGCTCTTATACAGAGGTCAATCAGGATTTCAGTATTTTACCTCATCAGCTCTCTCAGCAGTAAACATGTCAGCACAATTTCTCTGGAGGGCTTTTCATCTCTCTTACATTGGAGATTGTGTCCAATTTATTTCATTTTCAAATATGCCTATAAATCTGGTGTACAGAAACACATATACAGACAAACAAATAAAGGCAGTGTTTTTCATTTCCACAGAACATGCTAGAGAGAGAGGCAGCTGTAAATGTTTAATTTAATTTAATTAACTTCTAGTGAATTCTAAACCTTGGACCTTATACTTGAAACACAAAATGACAAATAAAAAAGTGTCAAGCAGCCCATATTAAATCTAATATGTTCTCTTTAATTTATATATATTATGTCTTATTTTTTGTCCCATATTTTCCTTTTGTGAAGTTGGCAACCCTAGTTACCATAGACATCGCCCAAACCTACTCATACAGTGTTCATTTTATTTGTGCAGGTCTTAAAAAGTGTCATAAAAAGCCTTAAACTGATTTGTAAAAATTCTGCTGATACCCTGTAAACAGTGAAATAAATATTCCTTGATATTCCAAATATTGATATTTGTGTTTTGAAAATGATTTGAGATGATCCATCTGCACAAAAGACAAAAGAAGGGGGCAGAACATTTCTTGATTTTACATCATAAATGCTCTTTTTAAATGAGCAAGTTTTAAACAGTCCTAAAACGTTGTTTATTTCCAAGCTTAAATGAAAAAAAAATCCCAGATTTTTTATGTGATCTCACATTTTTCAGATCCCACTAGATGTAAACTCCTGTCAACCTACACATGCAAGAAACATAAGCACAAACATCTACATTATTGCACAGAAAGGGTGCAGTGGTAATCAGTAGCCGTCTCCAGGTTGTTGTCCTCCTGACAGGCTTAATGGCAGAAGTGTGACCTGCTGATAATGCAGCAAAACAATGAAGATCTCTGTATGCCATTGTGCATCAGAGTTAGACCATCACTTCAGTTTTTTTTCAGGGCTTGCGCATGAATTTGTTAGAATGTGCACTGTGTAACTACACTGTAAAAAATTGTTCTGTAAAAAAACGGTAATGTGCTGGCAGCAGAGTCGCCAGCAATCTACACAAGGTCAGCCCTCCTGACAGCCAAAAGTCAGCCACGGCACAATACTTAAATAGACTCAGAGATACAAAGAGTCATATTAATGTCTGCGTGTTTGGGTCTGAATGCATAAATGATTATCCATCAAAGGCCCACATGACCAGATTCATGTGTCAGGGTAGATTGAAGATTCAGGGATCCACTATGATGCTGGAGTGAGTATTTTCAGGTATTGGTGCCATAGTCATGTAAGTACACAATTAGGATGCAAAAGCATAATGAGTGAGTGTGCACTTAAATGCCCAAGTGGGATTTTTAGGATTTATTTTTTATTTCAGCATTCAGCATGCCTTACTGGATGGATAAAATATAAAAATCCATCACTATAAAGG
>NW_015640468.1:580876-605079 GCF_001515625.1 Sinocyclocheilus rhinocerous
ATATATATATATATACATAAATGTTTTTTTTGTTTTTTTTACTTTTTTTAAAGACTGTCCCATGGTTGTGTGAGCATAGTATTTTTATTGTGCATTATTTAAAATCAAGCTGTAATTTTGTCAAAAAGGTGAAATATTATTTGTGTACATTTAGGGAACGTCTCGGTTACATACATAACCCTCATTCCCTGATGGAGGGAATGGAGATGTTATGTCATGACAACATTAGGGGTCTTACTTGGGAGCCCCAACCACCTCTGAGTTTAAGGCCAATGAGAACTGCCGAGTGGATTCGGCATGCCAATTCACTCCCCCGTTCATATGGGTATATAAGATAGAAGAATGTCATTACAACTTGTGGCGTTGTCAAGGCAAATGTAAACGCAAAAATCGTAACCTTCCCAACGCCCCAGAGCAAATTCACTGACCTTGGTGCCGAGACGGTTGAATGCTGGAGAAGGCCATGCTGCTGTTCCGTCCACTGAAATTCTTTAACAGAAGGAATTTCAACTTCAAGCCCAGGAGGAGGCTACACTGCGGGGGGAGTTATACCCCTTACCCTCAGGGGGCACGGCTCGCCTTGGGATTGGTATGCCAAGGCGATGGCATCCACTATCCAGTGGGACAACCTCTGTTTGGGGACAGCCTTCCCCTTCTGCTGGCCTCTGAAGCAGACAGAGACCTGCTCAGAGCTTCTGAAGCTCCGGGTGCGGTCCACGTATATGCGCAGGGCACATACAGGACACTGCAATGCCAAGGCTGGAACTGCCTCCTCTGGTGGCAGCGCTTGCAGGCTCACCACTTGGTCCCAGAAGGGAGTAGAGGGAACTTTGGGCATGTATATCAGGCCGGGGTCACAGGATTTTCTCTCACCAAAAAGAGAAGAACACCAGTCGGCGAACAGACTCCACTTCAAGGCATAAGCTCACCTGGTAGAGGGAGCTCTGGCTTGAGTGATAGTGTCTACCACGCCCGGTGGAAGATCACTTAAGTCTTCCCCAGTCCCATCCAGGAACCACACGTGGAGGTTCCAGAGGTCTGGACATGGGTGCCACATGGTGCCCTGCCCCTGAGAAAGAAGGTCCTTCCTCAGGGGGATCCGCCAGGGAGGGGCTGTCATTGCATGTAGCGCCAAAGCCTGTCCTGGAGGCATCTGTTGTGACAACAGCATGACGGGATGCACCGCAATCGAACTCTCCACCTGGGGAATGTCAACGAACCCCCTAGCTACCCCGCCATCGAGAGTAGTGAGAACAATGGAGGTCAACAATCAGCTTCTGGCTGTAAAAGGGTCCTTCCACGACTTTGTGACCTCCTCATGCACCTCCGGGAAGAAAGGAACCGGGGCAGAACATGGTTGTAAGCTGCGCCCCGCACCGAGAAACAATCATCCAGCCACGAGCCGTCAGGGCTAGGCGGTGTGTTCACCTCCAACCCGATGCTCACGGCTGCCCGGGCATGCATGTCCATCAGCTCTGGGTCCGATTCAATGTAAGCCACAACACCTGAGGGGGGCAGCCCGCCGAATCTTCATCCTCAGAGGATGATAGCCCATACCCCGATGCTGCTATCGTCGGACATCTGGAAGCTACACGGGACAAACGCTGCATGAGGAGTGGGAGGTCTTTGGGGGCTGGCCCGGCAGATTTGTTCCCACTGTAATACTCAAATCTCTCAGAGCACTAACCGACAAGGCCCTGTGCTGTGCAGAGAAACCAGGACAGGTAGTGACAGAGGGGTCTCCTCCTTTCCTGAGAAGGGAGACGCGATTGCAGCATTGCCATGGACATGTGCTCTCAGTGTGGGCATGAACCATTTATAAACGCGTCTTCAGCGTGATCTAAGTCCAGACATGGAAAACAGTGATCGTGGCCGTCATCAGGGGACAGGAAAAGACCGCAACCAAAAGGACACGGACAGATAGGCATCTTGAAAAAGACACAGACCGTCCGTGATTTGCTCTTTTAGAGGAAACTGTTCTTTTAGAAACTGAAGCACCCAGGAGAATCACCACTGAATGATTGGATGCACGCTGCCATCTTATATACCCGTATGTACGGGGGAGTGGCTTGGCATGCTAAATCCACTCGCCAGTTCTCATTGGCCTTTTCTCTTAAACTCAGAGGTGATTGAGGCTCCCAAGTAATACCCCTAATGTCGTCACAACATAACTTGTAGTGACCGACAGATAGGGAACTTAAAATGCTAACTGTTCAAATGCTAAATTAGCCTTAGCAAGACAAAGGTGTTGGTCATTTTATTTATTTATTTATTTTTTAAGTTTGACATTTCATTTCTATCAGTGTCATTTCCATCGCAGAATGCTGTTAAACACAATACATCACTTGAAATGCAGTGTAAATGTTCATGACTTCCAGAAAAAGTGATAAAATTACAGAATTCCTTAGTGGTGTGTGTTTATACATTGTTGGACATTGTTAATGGCCAAATAAAATAAAATAATGAGAGTGTAAAATGTGTGCTCAAAGAAAGTTTATTTTTGAAAAGTTCACAGGGCCAAAAGTGTCCATAGTTAAAGAAACACCGATATATTGTGATTCCTGAAGCCCAAAATGTAAAGCATCACTGTAGTAATGGCAAAGCCATGGGTTCAGTCCCCAACTAACACACGTCCTGAAAAAATAAATGCCTGTAACTGTGGAAAATGTCAAATTCATAAATGTGATTTGCAGTCATTTTCTGCATCACCTAAATATTAATAACAGTCTATCACCGCCTTTTCGTCTTCCCTGGCATCTCTGGCTGTCGCACTCTCCATGGAATTCACTTACATGTTAATTTCCCATCATTCCAGAATTTTTTTATTTATTTATTTTTTTTGCTGTACAGTTGCCATGGGAGCTTGTAGCATAGCAACAAAGTGACTCATCCATGATGTCACCACTATAAAATCAAATGAAATTCAGCAATCCTACTGAAAGATCACTACCAAAAACACACAAAGTGTAAAAGTTTAGTTGATCACCTAAAAGAGAACAGGATTTTTTTGTTCTTCATTTTTGAGGATGACATTGTTAGAAGCCACTTAAATTTAAATTTGAAAAGTTGGCAAATGTTCTGCAACCTGTGATCTTTTCAGTAATCATCTGGCTCTTCAAGGGAAAAATGGTAGCAGAGACAAACAAATCCAAGCTAATGACACACTGTCAACTTCTCATGATGAACAATGGGGTCCAAACACTGTGCTTGTTCTGTAAGGCTCAGTCTATGTACGTCTTCTGAAGGACAGGCCACATTAAAGGACTGGTGCTTTAAGCATGCTGGGCACCTTATTCCCGTCACTAGAATTTTACCCTTTGATGTGAAATGTTTAATTTCTCCTCAAAGCAGACAGAAACATCAGGATTAAAACACAACATACACTCTTAAAAATAAAGGTGCTTCACGATGCCATAGAAGAACCTTTTTGTCTAAATGGTTCCATAAAGAACCTTTAACATCTGAAGAACCTTTCTGTTTCACAAAAGGTTCTTTGTGATGAAAGAAGGTTCTTCAGATTATAAAAAGGTAAGCAAGAGATGGTTCTTTAAAGAACCTTTGACTGAATGGTTCTTTGTGGAACCAAAAATGGTTCTTCTATAGCATCGCTTGAAGAACCTTTTGAAGCACCTTTATTTTTAAGAGTGTAGGCTACAGATTCTCCAATGAGCCGCACTCACATTGCTAGAGCCAGAAGCATCATGCCAATTCAGACTAAGGAGGCACATTGCTCCTGTGCTTTTTGAGCAAAATTAACTTTTTTTAATTAATTTAATGCTTTTATTCTGCAAGACTGCATGAAATTGATCAAAAGTGACAGTAAAGACATTTATAATGTTAAAATGTTAGAAAATATGTGTTCTTTTTAACAGTACATTTATCAAAGATATATATATATATATTTATATGTATGTGTATATATATATCCACAAAAACACTAAGCTGCTTTTAATATTAATAATAAAAACGTTTCTTGAGCAGCAAATCAGCATATTAGAATGATTTCTGAAGGATCATGTGACACTGAAGACTGAAGTAATGGCTGACGAAAATTCATCTTTGCATCACAGGAATAAATTACATTTTTAAAAACGTATTTTAAAGTGTAATAATATAGAATATTACTCTTTGACTGTATTTTACTGTATTTAAATAAACACAGCCTTGGTGAGCATAAGAGGCATCTTTCAAAAACTTGAAAAAACAAACAACCCCTATATATAATACATTTTATCATCAATAAAATAAAATGTATTATTAGAATAAATACAAAATAAAAAATATATATAATTCACAAAACTTAATTATACAATTTTCTGTATCATATTACATATTTTAATATATTTTAAATATCATAATAAAATAGAAATGATACACTTGTTACTGTATAAAGAGGGTTTTATTTTTTTCTAATACCACGTTTGCTCACTAGAGACTGGCACTGGTTCTCTCTCAAAAAATAGACACATAATGTACTTTGCTAGGACTGTGAATTTTCTACAACCCTTTTTGGAAATTTATGTTACAGTTCCATCCAACTGCTATCTATTCATCTTGCCCATCTAGTCCCGTTTATATTCCGGGCAGCACATCCACAATCAGGAGTAATGGAAGCTAACCATGAGGGAGAGTGCTTGTGTGTTTTGTAGTCCGCTGACTCACTGCTCATTTACCTGCATCCAGGAAATGCTTCTGTATTTGCTCTGAAGTTGTCAAAAACATCCACTTGGATATCTGACAACTTATAAAACACATTAATTAATCCACATATGCCAAACTGCCAGTCAGACGAACTTTAATCTTATTACACATGTTTGAGGAGTGAAAAGTAAAGCCTTAAGGGAAAACATGTTGTCAGTCTTTATTTTAAATCCATAAAACAATTTATAGCTGGGGTAGAGATGGGGGGGGACTCACCAGAGTTTGCATCTCACTCAAAATTGCAGCACCAAGACTATGCCATTACTCAAGCTGTTAGGAAGTACTTATGCACTAAAGTTTGCTGGAACAGGAAACAAGGCCATTTTATTGCAGACACCTACAGATCTTACACTCTGATTTCAATCTATCAGCCCAATCGTCTTTTTGTCTGACTCTATCTTTGTCCTTCTCTACACTTGAAAGGGATAGTTCACCCAAAAATGAAAATGTCAACATCAAAACTTCTTTCATCATTTACTCATATTCATGTCATTTCAAGTCGTATGACTTTTGCTTCTGTGAAAAACAAAAGAATACTTTTAAAAGAATGCCCATGCCGTGTATTTCCATTTAATGAAAGTGAATGAAAATGAGTGATGTTAGCTCCACAAAAAAGCACCATTAAAGTGGTTCATATAATTAGTGTGCTATATCCCAAAGCTTCTGAAATCATACAGCACTGTGTGAAAAAGCTAACCATTTTTTTATTTTTTTTTTAGCTTTTTTCTTCATTCAAATATAGTGCTTTTGGACACAATATGGTCAATAATGTCACCTAAGTGAATATTTAAAAGTATTAACATGAATATTTATTTTGAACTTAATTTATAAAAACGGTTTATACAGTTCTGCATTTTAGTTTTCATATGGACTCATATAAACAGATTTCATATTGCTGGTCAGAAAGAGTCAAAGATTGTACTTTAAAGATACATAAGATTATAATTTATAATTTCTGTACATTTATTGTAATTTTCTGGGACCCTTATTTGAAGCAGAATATTTGAGAAAGAACAAAAGACGATAACTCGTCTGTTTTGGATGTTTTACTTCATGATTGGCATTAAAATAAAATCTAGGAAATGAGTCTGGTGTAATAAAATCAATAAATTAAATTAGCCACACCCACATTGTATCAACTGCATCTGTATTAACTAGATATCTAAATACGGTTTTTATTAGGTCCAAATCAGATGGAAAGCTCCAATCTCAGTCACTGTAATTGCATTGTCACATTAAACAACACTGAAGATTTTCTTTAGTGTTCTACAGAAGAAAAAAAGTCATACAGATTTGGAACGACATGAGTGTGTAAATGATGACAAAATGTTCTTTTCTTTTTTATGTACTAATCTCTTAATTTTATTACATTTGCTCCTAATGACCTTTTCAGTTTTCAGTGAGTGAGAGGTAGAAGTTACTTCCAGTGATTCATAGATCAAAAATCTCATTCACCACAACCCTCAAATGGTGAAGAGTTACGATATCCATGAACACTGCTCAAGTGCTCAGTGACTTCACCGAAATGCTCCATCACTTCTTTGCCGTTTTTGACATTTCACTCTCACTAGCTTCTATAACTTGATGGCATCTCTACAGCAAAAAAACCCATTTGTTCAAACAGAAGTCAGTGAATCATGGTGCAGTCTGGAGTGTTCGTGACTGAATGCCATGGCCCATGTGTCTCACACAAAGAGGTAAATGGTATCTTTGTCATCAGCTGGGTTGTTTGCAGCAGTGAATTGCTGCCATATGTGTGGTTAAGTAATTTCGTAAATGTTGATAGGTGGAAATCTGAAAGTCTGAGGTATGTAGGCTAGCAGTGGCTCAATGTGTTTCTGGAAACTCTTTGGAAGACTGAAAAATCTTAAATATTGAGATTCTTAACTTTAACTGTATTTTTGTCAGGCTATCTTGACGAAGGCTACTATACTGTGAAACATTACGCTGCTATTCAGACCAACCGCTGCATTTTTAATGCGGACATTACTGTTGCTATGTCTGACAAGCCATGGTGCTCTCAAAGCCACACTTCAAGTTCTCACGAAGTGGAAAATACATCATGGAGCAAAGAGGAAACTGACAACACGCTGACAGACAAGACAGAGCAGGCTACTTTTGGTATGAGACAAAGATTTCGAATTTTTAAAAAATGAATTCGTCATTTTTTAAGAAATTCAAACAATAAATACCGTTTTGTGGCTCTTTAATGTGTCGTGACAGATCGCCGTAGAGCCTCATTCAAGCGGCACATGAACCGATTTACTAGTTATAGCATGAAAAAAACATGAATGAACATCAGAAGGTATCTTGTTTCATCTGCAGAAAGAAAATACACACAATTTTTCAAGTTCAAGTCCATCGACGTTAATCTACTCTCCTGTCTGGTTTGTTTGTTGGACAAAATAGCAGATTCTGCATTATGATTGGTCAGATCGCCTGTCAATCAAACTCCCTGCAAATGGTCAATTGTTGTTGTTGAGTGAACGATTCAATTAATTCATGCCGACAGTCACTTGTTTAGTTTCTGAATGAATCAGTATTGTTGAACGAATCTGTTGAATAAACATGTTGTTCGTGTTGTTTCATTCTTGAATGACTTTTAGCGAATTGATCGAGTGAATAATTCAAAGATTCATGAATTAATCGATTCGTTCAAAACACTAATTCATTCATGAAAACAGTAACTTGATTCCACCTACTGGCTTGTCCATGTAATGACGGTGTATGTTTATATATTTGAACATGGAATAATTCAGCATTACTAGGAATAGAAACTAGGCATATTACTACTGATTAAAAAAAACTAGTATTTCATACATGGAGTGTGGTAGTTGGTACCAAAATTTATTTCTGAACTCTAAATTTGTCCTGTGCCGTGGGTACTGGTGCTTTTAAGAGAAGTGATATGCTGTCTTGGAAGAATGCAGGGCAGAAGAAATTGAGTTGTATTATACTGATTCCAGCTGAATCTAGCTTTTGCACCTGAGGCCTAACCTGAACTGTGTATACGGGTCATGCCCACTTGTAATAATTATTTTGCCACCACTTTTGCCATCTGAAAAGTTTCTAGCAAGGTGCCCCAAACTTGGCGGAGGTCAGCATTTTCAGACCTTAAGGTGCCCACCAGTCCATGACCATCCATTATCAGGACTATAGCAGTCCTAATTTTTGGAAAAAAATATTGATCAGTAGATAAAACTAGAAGGCACAAACTTTGCACTCTTAATGAGAAAGAAATCCCTCTGCATAGTGAGCTTAAGCAAGGATCAAATTAGCAGTGGGAGGCATACTATTCTCACCCATGATTCTGCAAATTAAAGCAGCAAAAAATTAATAAATAAACTGAATGTTGGAAAATAAATTTGTTAGTGCAATAAATAATTATGCACACATTTGAAATTATACACAAGCAACTGAACACATGAAACTATAAAACTACTACTGCATGCAATTGACATTTAAATGTGCAAACCCCTTCATTGACAGTAACTATTTTTCAGAATCAGTTTTCATTATTGTACTGCAACTGCAACTGTATTAAATATATAGTCTTCCTCCATGTTAGTCCCTGCATGCCGATGGTTCACAATGAAGATGATTCATTCAGGAGAGAAACTAAATTGAGGTACAGTTATTAAAGGCTGGTGGCCTCTTTGAATAAAAAAGAATCAAATAAAAACATGAATGCACACTGTAAGTACTAGAAATGTATTTGTTTTCCGCCCTATGACAGTGGGAATGAAAATGTCTCATATGGGTAACAGAATTTCCCATGGTGAAGTTGAAGTGAATGAACTAGAATAGAAACCAGCTCATGGCTGTAATAACTCAATTTACATTTAAATAACAGGGGAAAATAGGATAGTAACACAACTGCATCCCCAATAAATCTCATTACATGGAGCTTATAATGATTCCAATTGTGTTTTGACCCTTGTGCTGGAGGCTGAAGCAGTGAAGAGGACTAGAAAAAGCAAGCAGTGTCACTGCGTATTCTTGTCTTTAGATATTTAATGTTTGTTTTCCTGCATTTTGTCATGTCACCTTGGTTTTGAAATGCTCTTGCTTACCCTAGCAGTTTCAGGTCCTGTGCAACGGCAGGAGTGTTCACACCTGTGCCACATTTTCCAATTAGTCTTTGTATTGTTTTCCCCTGTACTTTGTTTAATGGTGATTTTGTAAGGTTGTGTTGGCTACTCAGAGGAGAGTTGCTTCTTTGTATGTTTTGCTAGTAGTAACAAATAGTTACCAGTGTAACACATTAGCGCAAAAGAGAAATATGTGGTGTAAGCAGAGTTTTAACTGATGACTCAAGACTGTTCTTATTGTCAAATTATTACTTGCAATTTACTGATGGTTCACAACAGGCTTAGTCTCTGAAGAAATGAAGAAGAGAAAGAAAGAGGAGGAAGAGATATCCAGATTGTGTTTATAAGTGGTACTTAGAATTATAGGCCTTGTTATGCCCTAGCAATCGTCTTGATTACTTGTGTGGTCTGTTTACAACATGGCCACACCAGGTGATGCATGCCCTATCTGGAGTTAACACTTTCTGTGACAAGTCGTTAGTTCCCATATGCATGGCAATGCAATTCAAACAGTTTATGAAGAATGTCTGCACATTTCAAATATGTTGTGCATGGCGCTTATATTTCAATTATTCAAGAACTTGTTACATTCATTTAAAAAATGGAAATATGGCATGGTATTTGCAAATTTTACTCATGCAAATTCTTACTTCTCTGTAAGTTGTTGAAAAGGCATTGTGTGTGGGCAGGCCATTATGCCTAGATAGTGACTATGTAGATTTCGGAGGAAGATGCTGGTGTCCTCCTCCATCTCAAGTTCACTACAAGCTCTGCAAGTAACCTCGTCGGAGTCAGTTACAGTAAGCCTTATGAGTTTCATGCCGACTCTGTTTGGTGTCAAGGGCAGCAGGCAGTCCATATTCAGGCTCTGGGTCTGAGAATTATTTTATTAAGGCTTGTTTCAGCTGCTGGACGCTCCATACCTCCAGGCTGGAGGTTATCCAAATTAGATAAAGGCCTTGTCCTCACTAATACGTTTTCGTTTGAAAATGCATCTTTTTCTGCAAATTATGTCATTTAATTACAAAATAAATGTAATTCTTGTAATGATCCACCTGCACCAACACCACTGACAGATGAAGAGGAGATAGCCACAGATGAATATAGAGATGAATATAGGACCTCCTTCTGACATTCAGTAACCAGCTTTATTTTTGGAAGGTGCGATGATGTGAATATGCATGTTATCAATGCATCCAACGATACCAGTTAGTTAGTTAGTTTAAACTTTATTGTCCACCTCTGTGGAAATTTGTCTTTGGTTTCTCATGTACACACATAATACAAAAGAACACACATAACACAAAAATTATAAAAGTTCCACAAAGAGTTGCCTACATTTCATTTAACATTCTAACTGCCACTGGTACAAAGGAATGCTTATACACCGTCCTAAGATATTTGGGGACCTTATACCTTCTTCCAGATGGGAGCATTACAAATTCAGAGTGAAGTGGATGTGTAAAATCAGATACAACACTTGATGCTTTCCTATATGCCAACAAGTACAGTTCCTCAAGCTGCATTTCTTGGCGACCTATTAATTTCCCTGCCATTCTTACTATCCTTTGCAACTTTTTTTTACTCCTCACTCCTAAATTACCATACCAGGCTATAATATTAAATTGTAAAATACTCTCAACATGACTTTTATATACCATTTCCAACACAGATTGGCTAATATCAAAACTCTTCAGTTTCCGCATGAGGAGCAACCTTTGGCTTGTTTTCTTTGAAAATATTTGTGATGTCCTTATATATAACAATATTGTCCACAGTTTTACCAAAACTAAAACTTGTATCCAGGTATATTCCCAGATATTTAAAACTTTCCACAATCTCAACAACCTGCTCATGTAACTTTAGTTCCTTTAACACATGATGTTTGCCAGAATTGCAACTGAAGATCAATTCCTTTGTCTTCTTTACATTTATATAGAGCACTCACTTTACACCAATCCTCAAGAACAGTCACATTTTGAAAAATTTGCTCACTCAGTAATGGTTTTCCGAACACAGTTGCACCAGAATCATATCATCTGCATACTTAAACAGACCAGCTGTATTACTCTTAATTTGTATCTCATTGGTATATACTGAAAATAAAAGTGGTGACAACACACAACCTTGTGGTGCCCCTGTATTTAAGGTCAATTCATTTGAAAGTACACCATTCATAAAGACTCTCTGTCGTCGATCTGTGAGAAAACCTTTGATCCAATATATCAGAGCAGAGTTAACATTCATACTGTACAAACGTGATATGAACCTGCATTGTATTAAAAGCTGAAGTAAAATCAATAAAAAGTGCACGTGCATAGAGTTTAGAGTTCTGGGTATGCTTTACTATAAAATCAATCAAAGTAAGTGTGGCATCTTCTGTCCCATGGTCTATATGTGAACTGCAAGGGATCACATATAGACCATGTAGGGGGACAGAAGATGCCACACTTACTTTGATTTTATAGTAAAGCATACCCATGGAATGCTAAAAGAAATTCTAATTATTAGGTTACTTCCAGAGGTTGCAGCAAGATGTTATCAAGTGAATGTCATCAGATTAGCCTCATTTAAACATGGTGTGGCATTTGCAAATTTTACTTATGTAAATTCCTACTTCTCTGTAAGTGACTGTTTCTTTCTATTTTAAACAATAGGCTTCTTGTACATATTTGCTGTTACGTGTGTCTTGCACATGAATACTGAAGTACATTATTAACCCTAACACCAGTTTATCTTCATGCAGTGTACATTTCTTGAACATGAAAACAAAACTGATTTTGCACATTCCTTTGCAAAGTCCTTTTGTGAACTATTCTTTGGCAGTGGCAGGGCCACATACAGTAAAGGGTCAGAGTGGCATTGCCCCACCCAGAGTGATGACTGCTTCACCTAATAAAAGCTGCCAGAATATACGAATGGTGTGGAAATAAAATGTAACTGCAAAATGACCACATCTGCTGTGTAAATATAGTGAATAAAGTGTATTTTTTACAAATAGCCTTCATATAACGCAATAATTTTATTTTGTGCCTGTAATGTATCCACTTGACTTCAAGAGTCATGACCGCTATTTCTATGAATGCAGAGTGCACAACGCTTACAGGTGTAGCACTACAGTCACTCTTTTAATGTCACAATTTGACTCTTTACTACACAACCACATTGTCAGCTCTCCTGTATGCACTGGTAAGTCTGATTCATTTTATACTAGTTGGACTTAAACAATCCACCTTCTCTCATAGCTTTGGAAAGCTTTATTCATTTTAGTGAATCTTTTCATCCTTAAGCAGCTTACTTATGCTTACTTGTTCTTTTGAATAAGTAACTACTTAACAACCGTTAAAATTGAGTTCTATATAGTATGAATGTGTGTAGTCAGTTGTATCGCTTCACTGCCATTCACAAATCCTCTCCTGTGGCCTCATGGGATAGTAAAGTATCCATCGGATGCGCACTTCAGAATCTCACTGGAAATTTTTGCCTATTTTTGTTTATGAATACTTCGAATTCCGACATATGTTCACATACTGTTTTTCGGCTACTATATAGTAGAGAAGTATTCGATTTTGAATGCAGCCCCTTTCTTATATGGTGCTTTTGACAACCCGATTCATTCTGGTGAATTGATTTGTTCAGATGGTTGTTATCAATAGGCTATATCTTCAACTCCATTATTTAAACTGAATCGTTTATTCATTTATTTATTTTAGTATAAATGCATCTTCTCAAGTTTGATGTCGTCACCCTAATCTGAATTGTTCATTCATTCAAAACCCCACATTGATATAGGCCTTATTCTAAACACACAGAATAGATGTCAGCCTATTTTTAAAAAAATCCAGCAACCTGAAGATTTCCGGCCTTGCCACTGTTCTTTGGTCCATATTAAGTAAAGAAATGCTTGGTCTTTGTAATGTTTCTTTAAAATGTAATGAGTTGTGCCACATCAGCCTTTTCTTTTCGGCTCACATCACAAATCCAGCTTAGATCATCTGTCATTTTGGATGAACCTACCTGATGCTCATGGGACAGGCTAGTCATTTGTCAATCACCCAATGCGCTACAACAAGGAATATCTCTAAAAGAAAAGAGCTGGCTGATGAAAGAAATGTCAATTTTCCATGATCCAGTCAATTCCATATGGATAAAAGCAGGACTTTAAGGGCAGCAGAATGACTTTGACTTTCTGTAGCTTGGATTTATCAGGTAGGCTGCATTAGTGAACACTATACACTTTCTGAAATCCTAATACATAAGCACAAATAGGATTAGTGTCCACAGCTGTATGGGCACAATTTTTCCCTCCACTAGCTTTTACTTCATTGAGCTGTCATTACTATACAGTGCAGATTATACACAGATGAGAAAAAGCATAATTCCTACACAAGAAGGAGGATAAAGACAGTCATTTTTTTTATAATCAATGCCTGATGTGAGACAATTATTCAGAATTACCACAGCATTCCTTGATTGACTCTAGCTTTACGAGATGCAATTACAGACAATTAAATGCCAATGAAAGTTCACCACCTCTGTCATTCAGAAGAGCAGGTTAATGTCATTGTTCATTTTCCAAGAGTGACTCCACTGCTCCACCAGCAACTCTGGACCTTGTATTAAAAATGTGAAGGTAAAGGGAACAAAGTAGCACATTGGAATTTTGCTCATATTCCAACATGGCAGAAAAGCAGTGGGAGGAAAATTAGCACTATTAACGTTTTAATGAGGTCGACTCTTACACATTTGATCTGACACTGACATTTCTGAAATCAGACCATCACACTGTCCTATGCGAAATGTGAATGTTCGTTAGACATACTGCACTTTGCATGAGAGGGTAATGTGAGTTTACAAGATCAATTCTGATAGAGGTATGGATCTGCAGTTTAATGAGCTGGACAGCTACAGATTATTGATTGTGAAGCTGTTCAAACACTTAGCCATTGGCAGGCCTGACAAATAGCTGCTATGAATTATGGTGTCACTTGATCCTTTGAGGCTTCACTCTACACTGAGAGCTTTAAAGAGTTGAAAGTGCAGGGGTCGAAAATTATGGTTATGATCGGCATTCTTTTAAATCAAAAGGATCTGCTCTTACGGTTACTCAAAGGTTTGTGCTAATGAATAGCAGCTGAGCCTCACTTAAAATCCTAACACATCTTTTTACCTCACTAATAACCACTTTTAAAATGCTAAATGTGTGTGTGAGCTAAATTAATACTTTTATTGCAACACCATTAAACTGATCAAAAGTGGCAAAGAAAATTCTATTTCAAATAAATGCTGTTCTTTTAAGCGTTCTATTAATCAAAAAATGTATCACGGTTTTCACAAAATATTAAGCAGCATAACTGTTTTGAACAGTGATAATAAGAAATGTTTCTTGAACACAAAATCAGCATAATGATTTCTGAAGGATCATGTGACACTGAAGACTGGAGTAATGGCTGCTGAAAATGTAGCTTTTGCCATCAGGAATAAATTACATTTTAGAATATATTAAAATAAGAAAGTTACTTTGTATTGTAATAATAATTCAAAACATTATAGTTTTACTGTATTTTTCATGTTTTTCCAGTGTATTTTTGACGTATATATAGAGATAGAAAAAGACGGGTTCTGGTACAGTGCAAAGAATCTTGGGCATGAAGTGTCCATTAGTTGAACCCTTCTGAAAATATTTGGTTAGAAAAAAGTCTTATGAATGTAAATGTGGCAACCAACATAGAATCCTAAAACATTCTGCAAAATTACTTGGCAGAATGTCCCATTTTGATCAATAGGTTTCCATCAGCATGTTTTTACAGGTAAAATGAAACATTTGGGAAATTGCGCGGCTATATTTTTCACTTGGGTACTGATGTATTTTCTATCAAATAGGAGGTAGAAGATGTTCAACTCTCATCTCGTCTTTTAGCTGTTCCGCGTTATGAATGAACAGCACATTTTCTTGCCCGTGCTTTGATTTTGCTGTGTTTGTGTTTTTATCTTGTCATTTGTCCTATGTTTCCCACATCGGTCTGCTGAATCACTGGTATTCTTGAGTAAAGGAAAAAGTGAGAAAGATGGAATTCTGTGGTGTGGAAATATGTGTGTGACAATAAAAGCCAGGCTGTGGAAAAAAGCAAGAAAGTAGGTCTGTTTGGTCAGATACGGCTAATCCGCTCACAGCTTGACAAAACAGGAGCCCAGAACGTTCTCCTCCAAGCCTAAAAACCTTCAAACTTAAAGCTTTTCTTCTTGTCAACATTCTTTTAAATGATCTTTTTGGATAGAACATGGGACATTTTATTGTTATTTTTCAAAGCTCAAAAGACTTTTATAGGATATGTGAGACAAGTTTAATTTAGGTATCAACTTTGAAATTTGCCTACTTTGTCCTCACATCCCTACATTTTTGGGGAGAAATAAACCCGACACAAATTGATTAAATTTAATTGAATTAATAGAATGAGTTCTTATTGAAATCTAAGATTTTTGATGGCAGACTTTGCTATCTTCACAAGTCTGAGCAGTGTGAGACATTGTGGGTTTTGAAGCCACGGCTAGGTATGTTTTTGATACAGCAGAGGGAAAAGCACAACATAATGTTGCTTCTTTTTAATTGTTCAGTAATTTACTGAACAAACTATGCTTCTGGCTTTAAATAAAAAAGTCTGTCATTACTGGCTGCAAAATACTCTTTCTGCTCCAGTGTATGATGCTGTTGTCAGGCCCGGTTCTTCGAGGGTGCTAGACGGTGCTAATCACCCTCAAACGAAAGCAAGAGTACGAGTTAAAGCTGTAATAATAGCATATTGGCGAAACAGATTTGGTAAATGCTTGTGTTTATGCTCAGGGTAGCACCAAAGATTGCTGTTTACAACATGTTTTTGCAGCATTGAGCAATGTAGCCAATTACAGACATATATGCTGTTTTCTCACAAACAAAAGGTAGATATGATGTAAATAAGAGATTATATTTAAACTTTGTGAGGTGGCACTTTGTGAATCACTCTCGAAATTGCAATGACTGACATAGTGCTAACCATAGCAATGGATAGGTCAAAATAGATGTGCATTAAATGGATAGTTTATCCAAAAATTAAGATTCTGTCATCATTTTCTCACCATAAAGTTAAGGCTAGAGCACCCTCAGTGATTTGATTCTGAAACCGGACCTGGCTGTTTTAAATGAAGTTGTTTAATTGGATGCAAAATATCTAGCAAAATGTATATTGTAGTCAGTATTGCACTGCTATTATATTGCACTCCATCTAATTGATGTACATTCACGCACCACCGCTTCTTCAGTGAACGGATACTCGCTTAATGTCAGAACAAGCTTTTTTGCTAAATGGAAATACTCGCATGAATTTCAAACATTAACATAAAAGGATAAAACCAGATGTAAACTATGTGCTGAGGAAAACACATCTCAAATGCATTAACACATACCTCTGACCGGGTTTCTACATTTTAATGTAAATGAAGTTTCTAAATGCGTTCTGCACACATAGAAGTTTCACACATGCAGCAGTTAAAACAACGCTGTATTTATTCGGTACACATATGTTCGAAAGACCTGTACTGAAAATTTTCAGTATGATATTATGAGACATTGTTAAGATCTCTTCTAAAACTAGATAAAATCTAAAAAAATATATAATAATAATAATAATAATAAATTTATGCAACGTCTATTAATTAGGTTTCCATTTAATCTCATACTGTCTAAGATAAACAATAAAGGTATTAAAGAGATTTAATTTGTGATTTTACTTTCCTATGGGGCGTAGGCTACTAGGCAGTCTACCCTGATACTTTTATATAGCAAAAAAATATTTTACCTAAGATTTTTGAGGTAATGTGACGTCAACATTTAAATACTAAGCACAAGAACACCCACTGCCCAGGGGGGCAGATAAATTAAGTTTTGTTAAATCAGAGGAGATTATGTTCCTGTCTAATACAGCTTATCAGTCAATGATAAAGTGCCATATCACGGTACATCATTCAGTTACGTCACACAAAACAATATTATACAAAAAACCTGCCCTGCAGCCTGGAGTTAGTGTCTAAATACTGGATGTTGCTTCCTGTTTATTGACTAGCACATATCATAACTGAGGGTCACGACCGATAAAACTGAGCAGAAAAATTATTAATAACCACCTAAAGCACATTTGTATCTCTCATTTCTCTTTTGAAACATAAATCTAACAGCCTGTCAACAGACAAAATATGATGTTGTGCACTTTCCAACTTTGCCTTCCAACTGTGTCCATGAGCAAGTAAAAGTATCTGTGTGCCAATAGCAATAAAATATTAATTTTCTGCAAAACTGTGAAATGATGAACTGTATGAACTCAAGAACCAAGCTATTCAACCCTTGAGTTTTATTTTTTGCGGGGGGGGCATCATCCCTGCAAAACCTTACACATTAACACACAGCCACTGATGTGCTTCATCCTGATCATGATAGCTGAAACTATT
Organism: Sinocyclocheilus rhinocerous; assembly: GCF_001515625.1. Lineage (NCBI taxonomy): Eukaryota > Metazoa > Chordata > Actinopteri > Cypriniformes > Cyprinidae > Sinocyclocheilus > Sinocyclocheilus rhinocerous. Next base: position 598,147 of record NW_015640468.1, read on the forward strand.
GTTGTTATTTTAATTATTAATAATTATTTAGCAGCTATCAGATAGTACCGTGACAGTTGCACTGCTCATTTGAGCTTCAATTCGCACAGTAATGCCTCTGATGCCTCTCATCTACTGCCACAAGACAGATGACTTTACTCTACTAATAGTCCCAGTTTCCTTTGTTAAATTGCCAGACTCAAAAGCGAGAACTTTGAGGCCTTATTTAATTAACCCCACATGAGCTATGCTTGTTTGTTTCTGTGTGATTACAAAAGATATGGCAGGTGCAGCAGGGAGATCACTAAGTACTTTTGTCCACCATGCACTTCCTTTCACTTTTTTGGTTCTTTGTGGTAGGCTTACTGCTCAGACATTGCCCGCTGGCAAAAATAGAATACATACACAGTGTTAAGCCTAGACAGCCCAGTGAGAGGAGTGTGTCATGTAAATTTGAATCACATCAGCACAAGAACACAAAGAGCAAGACGGCCCCTCAGTAAGACGTCCCCCCACCTTTCATTTTCCACTTGACCATAAATGTGAGCAAAACATATCTCAGTTTGCAGAAACTGTCTGTGCTTTTCTTTATTTTGATATCTGACATCTGAACATCAAAATTTAAGAGATTTATTCCGTCTGAACAGGTTTAAGGTGGATTGGTGAGTGGTTTAGTTGGATTTTAGGTGTAAAGTGTTTTTGTTTTTGTTGTTGTTTTATTTTGGAAATAAACTTAAGTTTACACCATCCAGGTAAGACAACCCCCTCAGAAATTATTATTATTTAATAATTTGATTAATAATATCTTCATTATCACTCATCATATCTCATAATTGAATAGAATGATTGTCTTACTAGCTGCTTTCATATTAAAATCACTATAAAGTTGTCAAACTGACCTTTTCGGCAAATACACCAATTCACACAAGCAACGGCTTTCTGTGTTTTTACTATTAAGATAGGATACCATTCACACATCCACACCAAAATATTGGTAAACTCTGTGGTCCTTTTTACACTTGGCCACTTGTGCTTTTCTTTAATTGGATCTATCTCCTATTTGATTTGAGAAAATGCATGAAGTGACAATAGGCACCGTGATTTTAATCATCAGAACAGATTTGGAGAAATTTAGCATTACATCACTTGATCACCAATGGATCCTTTGCAGTTAAAGGTGGCCGTCAGAATAAGAGTTCAAACAGTTGAATCATCACAATTATCCACAGGTAGCCTACACAACTCCAGTCCATTAATTAATTCATGTCTTGTGAAGTGAAAAACTCTATATTTATAACAAACAAAACCATTATGACGTTTTTAACTGCAAACCATTGCTTCTGGATAAAATACGAGTCCTCTATCCATAATATTGTTTTCTCCAGTGAAAATGTTGTCTTGTCTCAATCAGGAGGGAAATATATACAGATAATTTTTTTTAGGTTACACAAGATTCAGCTTAATTATTCAGAACAGCTTAATATCATTCAAGTTAAAATAACTTGTAAAGCCTACAAGTACACTTTTTTTTTTTTTAACAGTTAAAGGGTCCATTGGTGAGCACATTATGTAAAGTTAAATTTCTCCAAATCTGCTTTGATGAAGAAACAAACAAATCTACATCTTGGATAGCCTGAGGGTGAGTACATTTTCAGCCAATTAAATTTTTGTGTGGACTATTCCTTTAAATGCTGCACCATGTGATTACTTGCTTGATTTTCCCTAGGGCAAAGTAACAATTAAATTTGTTACAGCTTAGCAATTCATGCATATTGCTTTGGGGTATTAGTCACTCTTCCTCAACTTTGGCTTTTAAGAAATGCACAATTCCACTCATGCAAGTGCACACTTTTTCTCTTTTGCCCAAAATATGCATAAACATCCTTTTCCAATGTTGTCAAAGTGCTGCATAATCATAAATCACAAATAAATCCATGCTACACACATACACACCCATGTTAGCTGACTCAACATAAGCATTTCTCTGTACCACTGCTTTAGCATGCTGCCACACACACAAAGGCCAACACTTTGCTTTATAACACACATCGTCTTGCTAGTAGAGATCTATTCAACAAAACCCCCAAAATAATAGCTAGCACTTCCACTTTCTGTAATAAAAGAACTTCCAATATAGCAAGAAATGAACAGCGCTTTGATTCATGAAACGGTGTTCCACTCAATAATGAAGAGGCAGAAGAAAGGCAGCGTTGAATCAAATAAGGTGAACAAGTAAATAAAGCAGATGTGACAGATACTCAATCTGCATATTACATCTAAATGAACCACTTGCATACACGTGGTCACACAACTGTGTCGAAGGCATGGACATGAAGACGAGATTCAACAAATAAACAAGCTTTAATAATCCACAGGACGATAATCCGGACAGGGCACAAGAGGTATAGACATTCAAGACCCAACCACAAAGAACAGAAAGAGAATAACTTAAATACATGGACCAAACGAGGATAATTAACAAGACACAGGTGAACTAACTAATGAAATCAAGGGGAGACAGAAACTAGGTCAAAGGAACAAAACTAAACAGGAGAACAGGATATGAAAGAAACAACAAAAGTCCATGGCTGCGTTCCACTCCACTTTTAGACGCACTCAGGAACTTCCCTAAGCACTTCCCCTCGGGGGAATCCCCGCTGCCATTTTGAAGTGCGTTCCACTTCCTGAAGTGAACGAGGGAAGTTTATATGGACAGACCCTCGACCCCTCGGTTTTGACCGAGTCTGCTTCCTATGCACACTTCAGGCCACTCCATAGACCACAATGCAACACGATTGTGACGTCATCGCAGATCGTGTTTAATTTATCTCCACCCCAAACAACTCTATAATATATTTTGACCGAGTCCGCTTCCTATGCACACTTCAGGCCACTCCATAGACCACAATGCAACACGATTGTGACGTCATCGCAGATCACATTTAATTTATCCCCACCCCAAACAACTCTATAATATATAAATGATTTTTTAAAACATTTATAATAGCCCAAACATACGTATATACATATAGAATGCTGCGCCAAACAAATTTGTAAGGGGAAAAATGTAAACAATAAACCAACTCTATAGCAGATTCTAAATGATCAAGGGCTTAGGACGTTCCAATTCAGCCCATTCCAAGGGTTCCGCCAGTAGTGGGCACTCGTGCAACGTAATCAATGACGTACATCCGAATGAACGATACGGAGGGAAGTTTGCGAGTGAAGGGCACAAAAAAAACGGACTGGAACGCAGCCAATGATCGTGAAACACGCAGTGGAAGATAACTCTATGGAAGCCCATTTCTGCCATGGAATAAAACATGTTTAAAAAAAAATTTAATTGTGACTTTTTTGTCTCACAATTCTGAGGGGAAAATTCATTCAGATTTGCGAGATACAAACTCATAACTGTGAAATATAAATTGACAATTCTGATTAAAAAGAAGTCAGAATTATGAGATATAAACTCTTTTTATATATAACTCTTATTTTTTCTCACAATTGATATCTCACATACCTAAAGTTTATATCTCACAATTTTGACTTTTTAAAATTCTGAGTTAACATCTTGCAGTCCAGACCCCCCGTCTACCCCATCATGAAATAAAGAAGAAGAACAAGAAGGTAATTGTGACTTTTTGAAACAATTGTTTTTGTTTGTTTGTTTGTTTGTTTGTTTGTTTGAGAAAAAAAAGACTTAAATGTACGATATAAAGTCTGAATTGCAAGGAAAAAGTCAGAATTGTGAGATAAAGAGCCTCCATTACCTTTTCATTCATTCATTCATTCATTCATTAAATTTATTGATTTATTATTCCATGGTGGCAACAAGCTTCTATAGTAACTGCAATCTAGCAAAATCATGAAAATTAAACTGATGAAATATATCATAATATAAAATACAATATAATATTAAATTACTCGAATTTTCCTGAATGTGTAAAAGATGGTTTGAGAGTTAAAGGTTTGTGATGAATACAATAACAAACTATATGAAAACATGCATGACCTCAGAACTCATCCTCAAACATGAAACATAATTGGTGCTCTTTTCATTCACATGTGAATTCACATTTTGGAGATGCCAGTGAGTGGGAAGCCCATAAAGAGATGCTGAGGATGACTCATATCAGCAATTCCAGAGGCACCAGTGAAATGACAATATCACAGCCCCTCAACACCCATTAAAGAGAAGAATGTCAACATCTTTAGTAACCTTCCAATAAAGCACTTTCATTTTGTGTAGCCATGAAGCACATTATTGTCTCATAAAATTGGCAGTATTTTTCATCGTTCTCTTCTGGTTTCTTTCTTTTTGTCGGTCTGTCCGTAATTTTTGCTTCCCATACCTTATCTGTTTCCCATATGGAAAGCTTTTGTTTGAGTACACACAGTAAACTATGTAGTTCTCTGCATGAGTTCTACTCAAGCTGAACACCTCAGCAGCAATTCTCTGTTTCCATGGTTTCCACTGTTCAAACATTATGTCCACAATGTCTGTCATGTTTGACTGGTATGGTAGACCACTGCTCAGCAGCATGCCTACACCTCCAAATGTCACGTAAATAAAAAGAGAAAATAATCAATGAAGTTGTGTTCACAGTAAATGGAGAACTTTAAGCTCAAGGTGTTCTTTGGCTGTCAAATCATGGTCCATCAGGTTTTACATAAATACTAAGGCATGTTAATTTTTTAATTCAACTTTTTACTAAAATTGTTCTGTGATAATAGGCCTATTTGTTTGAAAAAGCTCATGCCAGATTCCATATCCACCTGTGCAGCACTTTAACATCAAGCACAGTTGCATTTTGGCGAACCTGAGTCCGGATTCTGACTCATGGTCCTTTTGTATTCCATTCCCTGCTCTCTCACATCGCATCTTGTCCATGCTCCAACTATCATATCACCAAAAATACATTTTTAAAAGAGAGGAAAAATCTTTAAAAATTGTTATATATTTATATTATCTTATTATATAAATATTATATATTATTATATTATGTAATTTATATTAAATTACATTTATATATTTATATTTATTTTATTTTATTTTATTTTTATTATATTTACTTTATTTTAATTTCTATTATATTAATTCATTTATTATTTTATGTTGAAATCTTTTATTTTATATAGACTATTACAATATTTGTCAATGAATTTGTTCATGTTGAAATGTATTAGTAGGCACATCGGACACGGCTGACTTTGCGCTGGGAAATTTGCACAGCAATACATTTTCCATTGTTTTCCAAGTCTCAGTTCAGCAATACATTAGGTTTTCTCAGTTGCACAAAAGCAAGAAAATGTTGAGGTTATTAAGCATACTTGATTGACTCTGGTAATTACTTTGCATGGTTGTCTAAAATCCCAAAAGCATCTACAGAACAACAGCAAGTAACGTCAAGTGCAAACATTTATAAATCAAGGGTGGTCTTATAATTAATTATCTGTCACAGTAATTTCATACTCATTAAAAGAAAAAATAATAATACTAATAAAAATTTACTCATGCTTAACATTTACTCACCCTGAGGCCATCCACGATTTAGATGAGTTTGTTCCTTCATTGGAACAGATTTGGAGAAATGTAGCATTACATCACTTGCTCACCAATGGATCCTCTGTAGTGAATGGGTGCCGTCAGAATGAGAGTCCAAACAGCTGATACAAACAGCATAATAATCCACAAGTAACCCAAATGACTCCAGTCCATCAATTAACATCTTTTGAAGTGAAAAGCTGCTTTTTTGTATGAAACAAATCCATCTTTTTTTTTTTATTCAAACCACTGCTTCCAGCAAAAATATGAGTCCTCTATCTATAATATTGCTTTCTCCACTGAAAAGTCACCTCATCTGAATCAGTAGAGAAATACGTACAGATCAAGCACTGTTTACAAGTGAAAACAGTCCAAAATCAGTTCATAACAAATACACTGAAAAAAATGTGGAGTATAGGATTTACTTGAAAAAAGCTTGGAAACAATTTTCACTCAGAAAAGGCTAGTTAATTTACAAAAAGTGAAAGCCTAAACATAATTATTAGTAGCTTTAAATATAATTTTTAAAGTGAAGTTTACTTGGGAATTCCCAGTAAGTTTTATTGACTCTTTGTTCGTAAATTTTACTTAAGTAATGCTTATCACTGTAAAAAAAAAAAGTGTGCTGTTAAATAACAGTAATTTACTGCACTGAAAAAAAAAAACAATTAGTAAGATTTACTTAATTTTTCTTTCGCAAGTTTTCGCCCATATACATTTTCAGTAAAACGTAAGTATTGAATTAAATTAAAATCTGTAAATAAGCAAGTAGACAGATTGTTAACCTTTTAAGATAATATGCCCGCTCAATATAATTATTTTGAGTAGAATAGATGTCACAAAACAGTAAGTTACTAAACCTAACAAGAAAAGCAACCATAAAACAGTGTAAACAGTGTACGAAAACAGTGAAAATGTTTAATTATTCATGCCCCAGTGCATGATGGGAAATACGGGATCATAACTTTGATATTTACTTAAAGAATCCTTGTAAACATAACAAACAATTCCAAGTAAAACATACTTATAAGTTCAAACTTTAATTTCTACAATCTTAAATTGAGTACTAATATATAATTTACTTTAATTTTTTAAATTCTTGCCTGAACTAAATTATTTAATGTAGAAATTACATTTGTTTTTATGTAGTATTTACTTCACCACAAAATATTTATCAGGCTATAAACATTCTAAAATATATGTTTACATTATACGCAAAATTGCATACATTTGAATAGCAATGTGATGTCTCAAAACACATTTATAGTCCGTATCTCATATTTTCCTAATGTTTTGTACCCTTAACTGCGTTAAACATGGTGCAACGTGGATGGAATATGCATGGAAATTATATGCAGATGACGTTATGCATATTAAAACTAGGCGTTGTAAGCTCCATAAATGGCTAT
>NW_015640468.1:605599-607132 GCF_001515625.1 Sinocyclocheilus rhinocerous
CATTGTCTTACTTGTATCACTTGGATGCCTCTACGTGCACACACTCATTACTTACTGTACCAGCACCGAGGGAAATGTGGTAATTTGCAAACCTTTCATTTAGGCTCTTGGTAATTATACACTATCTTCTGACTGCAGTGTGGACACTTAGTGATGTGTGAATCACCATATGGTTTCACCAAGTGTTAAGTCATCATAACCGATGCCGAACATGCTGTCATCCCTCCCTCAGGTTTGGAACTGTGATATTTGTTTGCGTTGTCACTTATAGCACCTCAGTTACGCATCTTGTGGAACCAGCTTCATTCTGGGCTCTTGCAGATGTCTCGGTAAAACTTGTGAAAGACAGCTCAGTGCTTTTGGCTTGTCTGTGTTTGTGAATGTATTTGAATTTGATTAATTAGCTGGTGTCATTCATGTCTTTAGCTTGCTTGCTGGGAAAGAGATGTTGCAGGGAGCAGGAAGTACGCTACAAAAATGGCTTTAGTTTATTGACAGAAGGCAAGTCGCTCACAGGCTGGGATGTTGCTGACTGAAGACAGGAGATTCAGAAGAAATTCTACACTGCAGTTGTAGTTCTTCACACATGGAGAACTTCAGCTGACCCTCACCATACAAGCAAACCAACCCACAATTCATATCAAACATTCATGACTCTTTGTAGGTTCTAGTAGATGACAGCTGCAGTGGGAGGTTTTCTTGTCTTTTTCTCTTGAATGGCTGTATTGCTTTACCATAAATAACAAGCATGTGTTTACAAAGAGAGGCATATTTTTACTATATATTTTGATTAAAGGCTTGATTGCACTAAATTGTGCAAAGATTTTTGCTCAGATTTACAGTCTGGATTAGTCAAGTTGGCAAAAGTCATAGTCAGTATGCAAACTTTAGGCAGTTGAGTTGATAAATTTCACAGGAAATCTTGTGGTGTAGAATGAGCACAACCTGAAACTAGTGTATAATCAGAACAACCTTAAAGTCTGGTAGTGTGTGATCCTCAGTACAAGTTTTTTTCTGTAACCAAGTGTATGATGCCTAATCTGTTCAGACTGTGTAGTGAAGCTGTGTAGTGTATTCTAGACTTACATTTCTGGCATTTAAATAATGTTACTGAGCAATGACTTAATAAGTAATTTTTGAAATGTAGTTCTCCATACACCTTGTGCTTAACTGCTTTCATTCATCTGCAGATTGTTGCGCTTTCTGTCTACTCAGATCTGTCACTTGTCTGCACTTTGACAGGAAAATCTCCATCTAGATAAATCAGATAGATTATCATCCTGATGGTCAGAGGGCATCTCATGTACTTAATCAATGTAAAGATTTTTACATCCATCAGTACAGTGAGATGCATCCCATCATAAGGGTGCAGTTTGTTGTACTATTATAATTTTTTAAGCATAAATTTGCCTTCTAATTGCATTTAAAACGAACTACATTCATGTGGATTAATACAAATATCAGAACATATAAAAAATATTTTACATTTCCTAAGAAAATTATCAAACATATATATATACAGTATATATATAT
>NW_015640468.1:607461-629011 GCF_001515625.1 Sinocyclocheilus rhinocerous
TGTATGTATATGTATCATTAACATTTTTAACCCTGTTATCCATCCTGGTGTATTTGTTTAATGTTTTTATTTGATCAATATTTTATTTAATGTTTATTGGGGTTTTAAATTGTCCCAAATTTTGGTAAAAGTGCTGAAAAAAGCAACATCATAAAAGATCATTAGAAAATAAAATAATATTTTATTCAGACTGAACTTCTGAAGTTCATTATGAACATATCTAAAGGTTACGAAACAGTTAAAAAAAAAAAGCAGTATCAAATCTTTACCCTACCACCATGTACAAAGATTATTGAAGTATGTTTTACAAGAAAATTCTTTTTCAGTCTTTCTACTTCAAAATGTTACATTTAGTTCAATGTGTTTCTTGCCATTTCTTTGTAATTAATTTTGAAATTCACCAGCAATTTCTGAGTGAAAATGGTTCTGTTTTTTTCAGTGTACATTATATGGCTCTCTCTATTCTACGTCTTCCTGCATGAACCCATTCCTGATCCCTCTCATTCTCTTGAATTTCATTTCCCCTCTGTTCCAAGCTGTCTCAGCTTTCAGCTTCCTGTCCATCTTTTTTTCTTCATCCCAGTTTTGTTCTCATCTCTCGCCGTCAATCCTCTCATCTCTCCAGATGTCTCTTTAGTCTTTTTTTCTCTTTGAGTCCTATTTCACACAATGGTCACACAGGGACTTTTTTGCCTCACCCAGAATTTCCTCATCCAGCCTTTCTGATTAAGACACACACTTTCCAGATCCACCATCCCTGCTCCTGTTGTCCACAATGGTGGCGTTATGGCGCATCTACACAGTATAAATATTCATGGGTGACTCTTCTCGTGCGAGTGCATGGGAGAATCAGACTTCTCATAAATGATGTTCACAGCAATCTGTGCTGCTTTGGCTCAAGTTCAGGCCCTCCAAGCTACTGTTCCAGCTTTCCAGACTCACTGCTAAAAATGTAAACACGGAAATGCTGAAAATTTAGATGTTTTGCCAACCGCTTTTCCTTGAATCAGCCAACAGTTTACTTCTGAAGAATTCAAATTTGACAATCAGTCACACTGCTCTAAGCTGTGTTCCAAATATGATCCTGCTTGAAAATTTTGAATTCAGCGTGGTAATTTAACCACTACCCTGGTAATGTTTGTCTTGCATTCCTAATTGGTGACAGTGGATTGTGTCAATAAAAATGTGAATCAGTCTTAATCATTATTTAAATAAAAAATAGAGCCAAGAGGTGTGTACTTCAGGGTTCTGCTAATTGTCACACCTTTTGTATGGTGGGGAAAGCTGCAATTTGCTGATAGGTCAGTTTGAATGTCTCAGTCTTGGTTTTCAGTCACATGGTCTCTTTGTTTGCTGGGGCTCTTTTCTTGGGGCTCTGCTCTTCTCTCTCTCTCTCTCTCTCTCTCTCTCTCTCTCTCTCTCTCTCTCTCTCTCTCTCTTTTAACACATAGCAGTAAACTCTTGTTACGTCCGGGGACGTAGTTTCTCTCTCTCTCTCTCTCTCTCTCTCTCTTAGGTAACATTTTACATACATGCTGAGTACAATTAACTGTATATGTTTTACCATCCTTCATCCATTTTGTAATCAATTCAAGTGTAACCATAACGAAATACAATTATTAAACCATTTCAATTATAAAATATAGCTGCAAGCAGCGATTATTGGGGTTCAAGCACTTTAAGGCACTTAAGCACATATGAAAAAAAGACACTACATATTTAGCAAGCCTGTAACCACCTAAATCAATTATTTAAAAAAGCATTTTTGGAAAATCCAGGTAATTTGCCAAGTAGAAATCTGATTATTTTTAATCATTATGACTGTTATAGCTCCACCTGTGGTCCAATCTCTATAAACTTGTGCATGTTTGTTTAGAATCACCTGTCGCATGTGCTCACCTAGTTTCGTGAAGTTTTGAGTTTTTATCTAGGCTTTATATGCTTTTGGATATATTTGGACACGCCCCCTTTATAAGCGACCCCATTATAGCTACCCAAAGGGTAAAGTTCAAAATGTTTTGATAATTATTGACCTAGAGAGTCCAAAGAATTGTACTACAGTCTGTTTTTCAACATTTTCAGTTTGCAAAAGGAGGTTTTTTACATATTCTCAATTATTTAACAAACATTAATTAACAGCAGTAGTTCTAGACTCAAAGTTGTTCAGAATGAGGAGGTCTATCAGATGATACGAATATTGTGTGTATGTGTGTGATTTTTCTTGGAGATTGCTGATCCTTGGGTATGCGCTTGAACCCCTATTTATGTGCTAACTAGTCTTGATTCAACATTAACAATGAAGTGCTATTTAGTACAATATTGTCACTCAATAGCAACGCTCTCCCACATATTTTGCTATTCTGTGATTATCTCCGTTGTTGGTATAAGTGGCAGTGGCTTGTAATAGACAAGAAATGTACAGTTTTATACCATCGTGCTGATAATGTTTCTTTAGTCTTTCGGCAATCCTACGGCCTAAACCACTGAGTAAATACAGCTGGATAAAACAAAAATTGTGTCCGTCTTCATTTCAGGCTGCAAAGCAACAAAATGTGATTATTTTAAATGGGGTGATTATTTTCTATACCCACTGTATTTTTTTTAAAGATAAAAGATTTAAATGTTTTTTTTAAATACTAATAAATGATTATTTTAAACACATAATAAGTTTTTATATTCAAGTATTTATTTTCATATTGTCACAGAGTCACACCAGATCCTGCAGCTCCATCCACTCGTTCACAGTCCCCGGAATTCTGATTCGCTGCACCTTCCCGCACTCATCAAGTCACCATTTATTAGCCATCACTATGCACTCCACCATTGTCTGGTCTTGTTACCCTTGCACAACTTACCTGGCTACTTACCTGCATCGATCCTCCAGCCATCATTCCTCATCATCCTGTTGTGCCATCACTGCTGTGGACTCGTAAGTCCTTACCACTTACCATTACTCACCTGTTTCTCAGCTAAGTCTGCATTGCTCATCCATCTGTTTCATTTACTATTTCATTGTCAATAAACACGTTATCTGTGGAAGCTCCCATCTCGTGTTTCTCTGTCTTGCTAGTTTTTTTTTCTTCATTTACAGTTCACCCTGATTTTTTTAATTTTTTTAATTTTATGCAACCAGAAAAATATCAAAATTAATTTAAATTAGGAAATTTACGACTTGCTCATCATAAAAGTGTCTTTATATGTTTATATGTATGAACTGCATTTTTATATATTTTTGAATAAATTAGTAGAACCATGAAACCATTTTAAGGAATAATAATAAATGCTTATGTTAAACCATACTTTTTTTTTTATTCCAATATTTAATTGATTTAATGAGCTTTTGTCATTATTATATCAGGACAGATCGCCCTTCTGATTTTATGGAACCAGAAAAATATAAAAATTTAATTTTAATTCATAAATTTACAACATGCTCATCATAGAGTTATTGTATAGTATGAACTTGATTTTAATGTATTTTTAAATAAATTAATAGAACCAAACGAAAATATGTCCTTGTGCTTGATCTCCTTCACACTTAATTGATGCTTATGATTATATGTTTTGCACTTTTTTCACATTCAGTCAATACACGAGTTCCTTCAAATCTGTCAAACATTAGAAAATCATTCTCACCCCCTTTTCTGTAATATTTCCTCATTTCTTATGCTTTGCCTTTAAGAGTACATTTAAACGACAAGAGAATCACTAATAGTAAAAAAAAAATTGAGTTAAAAAATTCCCTTAGCTTTTCTCTCAGATAGTGAAGACACCACTGAGGCTGAGTGCTTGTCCTAAAAGAGCTATCCTCAGTGGATTATGATACAGTTGTTAGACATGATGAGATGTGGTACGTGATGAGGCTGTGACTGAACACACTTTGTATTTCCTGTTTGATTTTCTATGCCAAAAAACAACCCCTCCTCCTCCTCCTCCCATCCATTCCCAGCCATAGTCCTGCAAATCCGTTTTTAAATGTACTGTAATAATTTGCTCCCACAAACACATGAACATTATAGAATTTCCATGGATGAGAATTTGGGTCAGGGGTAAAATACAAACTGTAGTGCTGTCATATCAGACTCAAGATATTTCTGAAACAAAATGGTCAAACTGAAATACTAAATGGATTAGCTCTTGTTTACAGAATCATACAGACATTGGTTTTATCATACGGTCGCCGTGATTTTGCCAAGTAAGAAATGTTCCTGGATCAACATCACAAAAACAAACCTGTGTGTGTGTGTGTGTGTGAATCTAATGTTATTTTTTGATATCCTTTAGGATTAGTACAGTGCAAAGTCAGTTACAGGGAGGGTAATAAGGGACACTTCCTAAGAGGAAGTTGAACTTGTTGAACTTTTTGAACTTGTCAATTAAGGACATGAGATACTCTTAACTAATCTGATGTTTTAGAATGTTGCTGCTTTACATAACAGATGTTGCTTCATAACATTTCTTAATGCTTCATACATTAAAGAACACAGTTATGATCTTTCAGCGACCTTTTCTGAAGGTTACAGCATTAACTCAGTAAATGGCAACAAGTGACTGTCTTTATGAGGGGGTCATTAAATAATTTAATCAATAGGTTTGTAAAAAAATATATATAAATAAATAATAAAACCTTATTCAACAACAATTAAATAATGACAAGCCAATTCTGAATACCATACTAACATACTACTCTTGTTCTTTCTGCTACATTATGATATGGTCGAAATAGTAAAGGTAGAATTCAGATTCTGTCTTTCTAACTGAGTGATAATTTATTCAAAAACACTGATTTATTAAGGTTCTGTTGTAACTGCATATGGAAATATTTTAGTTGGTGGAGCAAAAATAGACAAAGTAATCGACAAATTTGCGTCTAATATGTCCAGCTGCTATTTACAGAGAGCAACTCATATTTTCTTCCCATTAATCTTTCACATAGGGATTTTAAAAAAAAGTAATCCATAAAGAGTTATAAGCCACGAATCAAACCAAAGGTAAAAAATAAATTACATACTTTGAAGCAAGAAAGTATTTGAAAATCAGTCAAAAACATAAAGGTACAAGACTGTGTGTGTAATTAAAGGGATACTTCACCCTAAAATGAAAATTCTGTCATCATTCACTCAGCCTCATGTCATTTCAAACCTGTATGAGTTTCTTTCTTCTGCTGAACACAAAAGAAGATATTTTAAAGAATGTGGGTAACCAAACAGTTTCTGGTCCCCATTGACTTCCATAGTATTTTTGTGTTTCCATATATGGAAGTCAATGTGACTAGCAACTGTTTGGTTACCCACATTTAGTTTTTAACAGAAAAAAACAAACAAAAAAAAACATGTAAATCATTACAAAATGTTAGGGTGGCATTAGAAGGCATAGGGTGAACTATCCCTTTAATGTCTTTAACGAGGGAAATAACTAAAATAAAGCATTGCGAATTACATAATCAAAGTAGAATAGGGAGTAGTAGTAGTTTGAGAGAATAGGGAGACTTCGACTCGATTACGTCATTCGCGGTTTCAGTTCCCTGATTAGTGGAGATTTCTTTGCAGCATCATGAATAATGTTGCTTTTCACCAGGAATTCTGCTGTTGAACATGATTATTTAAGAAAATTAATTGAAGATCTGATGACTTCAACAAAAGTATTTACCATTGATTAACAAACTCCTAGCTCACATTAGGCCTGCCTTTAATGGTTTAAAAGTTCAACTGAAAATCAATAGGATTTTTACTTCGGGAACCTTACTATTGCATGGCTCTCTAAATTATGATTTGTCAGTCACATTGTGAGGTCTTTTATTCCCTGATAATGATCAGCATCAGTAGCAACACCGTCTAACAGATTGCTTATTAATAGAGCTGTAATGTTGTTGTTGTTGTGTTCATCTTCTTGCCAGGAACTAAAATAAAGCATTGCGAATTACATAATCAAAGTAGAAATATTAAAGTAGTTTGAGAGAATAGGGAGACTTCGACTCGATTACGTCATTCACGGTTTCAGTTCCCTGATTAGTGGAGATTTCTTTGCAGCATCATGAATAATGTTGCTTTTCACCAGGAATTCTGCTGTTGAACATGATTATTTAAGAAAATTAATTGAAGATCTGATGACTTCAACAAAAGTATTTACCATTGATTAACAAACTCCTAGCTCACATTAGGCCTGCCTTTAATGGTTTAAAAGTTCAACTGAAAATCAATAGGATTTTTACTTCGGGAACCTTACTATTGCATGGCTCTCTAAATTATGATTTGTCAGTCACATTGTGAGGTCTTTTATTCCCTGATAATGATCAGCATCAGTAGCAACACCGTCTAACAGATTGCTTATTAATAGAGCTGTAATGTTGTTCTTGTTGTGTTCATCTTCTTGCCAGGAAAACTGTACACTGTAATGGATTATTAGATAATAAACAGGTAAAATACGTTATCCTTTAAATATTCGTCTTGTTAGAATTTGCCTTAAAGCCACTTGCTATAGGAACTTTAGGAGCTTTACATTTAGTGAGACAATAAAATCGTTAAACTCAAATAACCATGTAATAAGCAAGGTAATGTACATCCAGCTGGTGGGTTTTGATAAATAAACCCCTTCAGGGTAATAAAAGATCCCTTCGGGTCCTGATCACCAGCTCGATGTACATTATCCATTAGATACTGTGAACAATTTATTCTGGAGAGGATTAAAGATTCTGGATTAGGAGTTGTTGTTTTTTATTATACACATCGCAAACAAAGCTCTAAAAACTTTGGGAAGATTTCTTGTGGTTCATATCAGCCGTAAGATTCTGTGACATGACCTTAAAGTTTCGCTTCATTGTCCCAATACACATTTGGATTCAGAGACTAAATAAAGCTCTTTTACTTTATTTTGCAAATTGAGAGTGGGCTTTGGATGCAAAGATGTGTTTGCATGTCTTCTAATAGCTACCCCACACTGCCAGCCTCTTACTTAACCACTAATTAGATTCTGTTGTTTAAAAAATAGGTTTCAAATTTTCCCAAACGTTTCTGTTCCTGCATTAACCGGACCGTGTGTCTAAAATGTTTTTCTGAATTTTGCCTGCAACTTGTATTTTGTTTAATTGAAAGATGTTCTTAACAGACAGCCTGACGCTCTGGAATGTTCGTTTCCCTGGAATGATGTTTTCATATTCTTCAATTTCTCTGTGAGACAAAGCAAAGCAATCAAGAGTCTGAGGCTCTGCCAGAGCATGACCTTACATGTAAATGCTTAAGAAAAAGGGTAGGCTACTAATTCATACAAAATTATTTAATTATAAATGCAGCATCTTCCTGCAATTACCAGAAATTAATCTCTGTCCCTGTTTGAGTTCAGAGAGTCTGCCTCTTATCTTGTAAAATACACATAATATTTAAAAAAAAAATTATATTCCATTATTTTTAAAGTGCAGTGTTGATAAAAAGGCAATTAACATCAAAGAAGCTGAACCTGCATTTTAGTATTAAACAGTCCAGCATTAATCCTCAATCTCATGCCTGCATTGTGTTCAGAAACATCACCATTCCTAACGCAATCATGCCTGTGAATATTCATTTTTAAAGAAGGATTGGAGGGTGTCAAATTGACCTTAGGGGAGACTGAGAGTTTATCCAACCATATCAACATACATCTGCCAAAACACCAATTAATCTCATATTCTAATATGTCAAAACATCTTCCCTTTTGAATACAAATTTCCTCTCTCTATATCTATAGTAGTTACTAGTATATTTGCATTAAAATCTGTAAAAATCATACAAATGAATAAGGAAAGTGAGGCATACTGTTGTCCATTCCACATAAACAACAAGGATCTGTTGACAATTTTGTTCTAGAGTTGTTTTGGAGAAGGAATTTTAAATGCCTGGTTTTCATAAAGCCTTGCCATTAGTAAAACCTCATTTTCTTTGCATAATTTTTAATGTGTCCCAATGACGTGTGCTGAGATAAAAATCTGTTCATCTGCATTAAAAGCACCATAGTTATTCTCTGACAGCAATGAGTCAGTTGGCACACACAGCTTAGCGGTTTTATTTTTCAAGAGCAGTGGAAAACCAACAGCATTACACTGAAGAAAGAGGAGTCCAGGAGGCAAAATGGATACAGTTACCAGGATCCCATCAATTGCAAAGCTTATGAGAATGCAGCCTGAATGCAATGTCCTGACACATACAAAAGTCATACCAAAAAAAAAAAAAAAAGCACAGTAGAAGGCTTTTTAATTGTGTTGTAGCCGAAACGGAACTCATGTCTGTTTTCCCCTTGGGAAAAAATGGAATATATATATATATATATATATATTAGGGGGAAACAATAAGAAATAGCAGGATAAATAAATACAAAATCATTCACATAAGAATAATTTACAGCTCTCATCTCCTCTAACTCATTTCCTAACTGTCTCAAAATTATTAGTTCAAAATGACCTGCAATAAAAAGATTATTTTGAAATAAACTCTGGTTTAAGAAGATATTAAATGAGTTTAGCAGCAAAACATGTAAAAGCATTGGCACGAGAAGTAGCTGAATCATAAGCACTGGCAGATATGGCGAACCAGCCACATTTATCAAGCACATACATATATAGTTGAACTGGTGCCAGGGGAATCAGGGGAGGGATGTGAACTCACACACCATTACACAAAGAAAACTCTGCACAACAACATTCGCACACCCTCTCGCACACAGCATACATTTCCAAACATACACTGCAGTCAGACCCAACACATACCCATTCACAACATTTGCTCACACACACACAGGGATCATTAGCAAAAAGACAATGACCAACGAAATAGAAAGCATCACTGCTATCAGCCCTTAGTCCCAAAGTATCACCCTGCTGAATGCTCAGACATTTAGGGTGCAGTAGATCAGTGTACACCAACAAATGATAATTTGTTCTTTTATACAAAGCAAAGTGCTGAACCGAGTCAGAAAGAGCACCTCCAGTGAAATCTGGAGGTGTTTGTGTCATCTGACACAGTTACCAAAGTCTAAAGTCATTTTTGATGATGCAAAGAGTCTTATCATATTAAAAATGAAAATGACTTTCGATATGAATACATATCTAAAGTTCCTGTAATAAACATTTTGCTATCTTAAAGCCTGCTGCCAACCTGTCCAAGATGGAAAGAGAAAGAAAGGCTTCCATCCATGGCAGGTATTCTGTATTCACAGAGCCTTTCAGCATCACAGAATGCCAGAAAAACTCCCCAATGGTCCTACTCTAGGGGGGGTCTGTAACTAGAAGCCTTAATGTTTGATCGGAGAAACTTGCGTCACCTCTTTCCTACACATTGCCCCTGGCAAGGATTTCCACAGGAGCATTTCATGTCTTTGTTCCTCAGAAATGATGCTGTGTAGGCATTGGTAAACCAATCAGCATGGAAAAACTGTATGTAAAGATTCTGAATGGTGTACCTCTGAAATCCTTAGAGAAATCCATGTATGCAGTATCCCCAAGGCCTGGTGTTCTTAGAAATGAGAAAAAAAAAATACAATAACCTTCGTATTGACCTCCATGTGGCTTGTCCTTGCAGGTGTGCGATAGTCCCTGTAAATTATTTTGTTTTCAGCTTTGATTTGTCAGTGTCTGTGAATATTTTTGGATTAGCCCCATTTTATAGCACAAATACCAGGAATCCAATGCCAGAGGCGGTAACCTGGACAAAGAAAGAGTCATTTGAGTAGCATGGTGCCCTCAGTTCACCGGGCAGCACAAAAAGCCCTTCGTTTACATCGCAACAGCACTGTTATTGTGCTTCTTTTCATCTTTTTCTGAAGTCTGTGTTCTGAATAGCCGTATGTTTGTTGTCTGATGAGATGATCCACTTCAGGAGCTTCAGAAGAATGTGCCTTTGGTGTTCTTGCAGAGAATCTTTTTGAAGGCTCTGCGGAAGTCTTTGTTGAAGATGGTGTAGATGACTGGGTTGAGGCAGCTGTTGCAGTAGCCGATCCAGAAGAAGAACTTAAAGAGTGGCTCTGGCAGGGTGCACGTCTCTGGGCACACAGCTTGTAGGCTGTACGAGAAGAAGAAAGGGAACCAGCAGATGACAAAGACGCCAATTACCACCGCCAGCACAAAGGTGAAGCGCTTCTCTCGGTTCACCATGGCTTTGCGCCGTGCGGAGTTGGGCGTTCCTTCCTGCTTCGTCTTCCGGGTCACCAATTTGGCACCTTTGGTGGTGGCGATCATGTCTCTGTATTTCTGGATGGTGGCCGGGGAATGGATGCCACTGGGTGTCATGCTCGGGGTACAAGGGACCTCTAACTCCCTCCCACCTTGCTCAGTGTCTGAGTCAGAGCTCATGCTCTCTCCGTTATTGTTGTCAGGCTGTTTCATGGTCTTCTTCGCCTTTTTCCCCTCTTTAGGTTTATTAGGAGCCATTTCGGATGAATTCGAAGGAGACGGGGAGGGGCACGGCGTGGTCAGTGTCAGGGTTGTCAAAGGGGGTTGCAGATGTTTGTTGGAGATTGGAGGGCTCGCCGCCTGCTGGATGGACTCCACTTGGGACACAGCCAGAGTCGGAGGCCTGGGTTTTTTCTGCAAGGTAGAGGGCGTTTCATCTCCCCTTCCGTTTTGTAGACCCTCCGTGTGGACCTTGTGCTGAGGGGTTGCCGCATTGGCTGGGACCTCTTTGCGGGGCTCTCCTGGTGGACATCGTGTGCGCTGCTTGGCGATCTGGTAGATCCGCATGTAGACTAAGATCATAATCAGACAAGGAGCAAAGAAGGAACCGATAGTAGAGTACAGGATGTACCAGCGCTCATTGTTGAGTTCACACTGTGGCAGCCCTCCTGCATCACCTTTGTTCTTGTTCATGGAGAGTAGTGGTGGGAAGGAGATGACTGCTGAGATCAGCCACACCACCAAAATGGCACATTTGATGCGTTTGGGTGTCCTCTGTGCGCCGTACGTGACAGCACGTGAGATAGACATGTAGCGGTCTAGACTGATAGCGCACAGGTGTACTATAGACGAAGTGCAGAACAACACATCCAACGCCAGGTAAATCTCACACCATACGGAGCGGAAATACCAGTAGCCCATCAGTTCATTGGCCAGTGAAAATGGGATGATGAGGGTGGCCACCAAAATGTCTGCAGCCGCAAGGGAGACCAAGAAGAGATTCTGGGGTCCTCTGAGCGAGCGACTGTTTAAAACAGCGATGATGACAAGAATATTGCCAACAATTGTAAAAAGAATCATCAATGTGATGGCTGTTGCAAAGGCTGCTGTGGCTTCTGGAGTGTAAGGAGGGGGTTTTAACATACTCTGGTTACAAATCGGTGAAGACGTGCCTCCAGTGCCATTGATGGTGTGGCCATGCAGACCCGTGCCTGCCGAGCACGCGCTTGCCATGACTGCCACAGCGCGGCAACTGAGAATACACGTGGATTAACCTTCTCTATTAGTAATCCAAATGTGGGCAGAATAAATTGAATAATTTCGTTTAGGTGTTTTTTCTTCTTCTAAGAACTTAGTAAAATATATTTTGTTGAAATTAAATAAACAATTTTACGCATAATCGAATTAATACATTGCTCACTGCGAAAAGATTCTGTCAGCCATTTTTATGTGACATCTCGAGTGTTAATACTTTATTACTTTGCCTCAAATTTGGAATAAGCGTCATCTGGGTTATGGAACAGTTATGGAAACGTGCAACTTAATTTAAAGGACAGCCATCAAATAAATTAAATGTCAGAGAGATTACATATATTTAATTATAATTTACGGTTCTGATCAATAATAATTTATGGTTCTGTCGCTAAATTATCAGCTTCTGAATGTTTTATAGAAGACAGATAACGTGAGAGGAAAAACTAAAACTAAAACAACAAACAAAACGCCCAGTGCAAAAAAAAAAACAGCAATGCTGTCACAAATAGATTCATTGACAATATGAAATAGCTGCGTAATATTGTGCTTCCATAAATGATTTGAGTAACAATTATTCAATTATAACCTTTTAAACATTCTAAAGTTCAAATTACGAATAAAAACGTTATAGATTCTCGCCAAGTGCTTACAAAACAAATATATTTGAATGCTTAAATCTAGGTTACCCAGATGCACAACCCTCCACGGAACGCAAGGCTTTAAATATAAATCTCCAGAGAGCACACAGCAGCGCGCGGCGGTGTGCCAGTTTCCCCCTCACAGTTTTCACAAGTTTGCAAAAAGAATTTAAGCGCAACAACTACCCTGATAAATGATGGAGTCTGTTGTAGTTGTGCCGTTGTTACATTCCTGAGTGGAGAAAGTCGGCTTAATAAGGAATCAGAGGCACGCCAAAATGAGTCGGGTATGTCCAAGCACTAAAAAGAAGGATAATGTCTGAAAACAGTTTGCCGTCCTTCTCCAGCCGTGTTTCTCCCGTTTTAGTCACAGTATCTCAGTCAGAGAGTTGTATGCCTCCTGCGTGCCTCGCGTATTACCTCAGTGACAGTTTGAAGTGTCGGTGCGGCTCGCGTGCGCCGCTCTGGCTTCATCTCTACGCAACGCTTCTCCTCAGTACCCCAGTATAAGTGATGTCAGGACGGGCGTCATGAGGCGAACTCTTCCCTCCCACTGAAAAGCCTGACCTATCCTAACACTCTATTGTCAAACATAAAACAAATACAGGCGTGTAGTGGATGCAATTCAAATAACACATTTTGGAGAATTCAAGAACTCATGAAGAATTCATGCGTTTCCATTAGGATCAGTGAATTTATATTTCCTGAATCACCTGTATTACCGTCGTGATTTTAGCAAAGAACATAGGACGTTGTGTCAAAAGGGTC
Organism: Sinocyclocheilus rhinocerous; assembly: GCF_001515625.1. Taxonomy (NCBI): domain Eukaryota; kingdom Metazoa; phylum Chordata; class Actinopteri; order Cypriniformes; family Cyprinidae; genus Sinocyclocheilus; species Sinocyclocheilus rhinocerous. The sequence continues at coordinate 620,257 of NW_015640468.1, forward strand.
GAATGAGTCGAACCATTTCCAGTATGCAAAAATATATATTTTAAATATTTGCACGAAGCAGTCTTTCGTACAGAGAGCTCTTCTGTGGAGTACTAGGTTTTATAGAAATGTTTGAGTATTTTTGATAGATAGATAGATAGATAGATAGATAGACGTTCATTTATAAACCTGAAGTGAGGTCTGCCCCCTTATGGACAAAACAGAATATTTAACCATAATTTTGAAAGGTGATTAACCTAATTCTTTCTTCATTGGTCCAGCATTCATTTAAGCATCAATGTATTTTGATCAATCTTTTATTTATACAAAAGTCCTTCAAGTTTTTGTTGTTGCAGGATGACATTCACTCATGCGTCAATTTTTCAGCTGTGTCAAGGTCAGAATACAACACGATCTTGTGACTCATTCACTGGGTTGTGTTTCTTTTGAAGCATTCTGCATGATCCAAAACTGTGTTAAGCCTACTCTTATAGACCTTAGTGAGTGTGGCGCTATATTTAATTTTTGACAATAATGAAAATGAGGCTATGCGGGATAGTATAGTGCTTTCAATGAGTAGTACTGTTGTTTAACCACATAACAAATTGTTCAGCTGACAAAAGTCTTTTCGAAAAAAAAAATCAGTTGACAAAAACTCGCAACTGTAAAGACTGCTCTCTCACAACCTCTTTTTCTTCCGTTTTTAAATTCAGCATGGAGTATAACCTGATTAAGGCATATTGACTAAAATGCGTGACTAATTTTTAATGGTGTTAAAATTTCCACTGCCTGTCATATTATTTATTTCCCATTAATGTCTGTATGCCTTTTAAGATCATGGCACTCCTGAGAATGAAGTTCTCTTTGGAAACTGCATTTACTGTACTTTTTCCCCAATAGCTTTCAAGAGGGTCATGATGTTCCTTCAGGAGAGAAGTCATTTTCTTCTTAGTGATAGAGTGATATATGAGATAGGCTGTTTAATTTGCCAACCTTTGTGAAAAAGAAGTGCACTTAATTGTATTGAATGTATAATTGCAGTGTACTTCAAATCGTAGAAGTGTATTAAAACAACTTGCATATATAACTATACTTGCATATAATATAATATTAATGAAATAAAACCTGCAGAGAGAGTACTTAGTGTCTTCATGTTTTTAATACACAAGTACACTTTTAAAAAGTTTGTAATAATGTCAAATTAAAAGTTTTACTCTAAAGTGCATTTTAAATCATATTTTTAAAAAAAATCATTTCCATACTTTCAAGAAGTACACTTATTTTGATGTGTTGACTCACATCACTCAAATTTTTGTTTACCATAATTGCTTGTCAGTTCATACAGCAATACACTTCATTGATATTTCATATCAAAGGCAACAAAAGTAATTATGAAGTTAAATATAAAGATCTAATTAAGTACTATTATGCCAGACAAGCTAAATACATTTTATATAAATTTAAACTATAATCCATTTTCATTTAATTGCAAATAACATGCAATCAAGTGTCTGAAAACATTATATATAATTTGAAATTTATTACATTATTATATAAATATATTATTTCCTTTCTTAAAAGTATGCTAAATGTACTTCTCTTTCACAAGGGGATATTTGGCCATTTTTATATTATTGGCATCTGAAAAAAAAAATAGTTTAATTGATCCGTTTACCTATTAGCCTATGACTTGGATATGCAATATATTACAGACCAATTATGTCAGAAAGTTTTGTAAGTTCTTTTTAAAAAAAAGAGTAGGAGGGAGATTATGAATGTTTCACTGTTCTAATTCTGCGGTTTCTAATGGCAATGAAAGCAATAGCTGCATACCGATCAGCATTTAAGGACAGTTATTTGAAGCAAACTTGATTCCCAAACAAAAGTAAACCCACTGTGGCTTTATCATGTTCCTGCTGTTATGAGCAAACTGATGGCGTGAGAGTTCACAAACAGAATTAACCCTGGGCAACATTCAGATTTTCCAAATTCACTTAGCTGACAAAGTGCACTGGAGCCGACAAGACTGCCAATATTCCCCATAGCCTGTCGTAAGCATTATTTGAATTACCTGTTTAGGTATTCAAAGTAAAAAAAAAAAAGGCAGAAATTGCTGCGGTCGGAAAAATAGTGTCAAATGAAAAGTTTGAATATGAGACAGTTACTGTGTAGGAACTTTAACAGCCTAAATATTTACTGGGTAAAATGTAATTCAGAAATATTGAGAGGCCCTCAATGGAACTGAAAAAAAAAAAGTGAAACAGTTAAGGCTGGATCCAATTTAAAGCTGCCTGAGTAAGCAAATAAGTTCAAATGTTTGCCAGACAGCTTCACACCAGAGCTGTTCGTTTCAGATGATGTTCTGAGTTTTGAGGGAGATGTGAGAGAGCATATCAGCTCTGTCATCACAGGCTAAACAAATAAGTGTTTTCCATGTCCACGCTCACAATGAAAGAGTTGTAGATGCTGATGGCTGTAGGCAGCAATGACCTTCTGTAACACAATCACCCCACATGCTCCTTGATTGTTGATTTCTGATTTGCTGATGAATTCCACACAACGCTCCAAAGTTATAAAACAACAAAAAAAAAACTGTATTTCTTGCTTTACTTCTTCATTGGTATTTGCTCACCTTCAACGCATTCAGCTATCACAGAGATATTTGGGAAAAAAATTACAATATCATCATCAACAACATCATCATCATAAATCGTGTTCGTTAGAGACCTGGGGCAAGTTCAAGCTCAAACCGGTGTGCACCGTTTTGCTACGGTTTCCGGTTTGAACGACATGTTTCCTGGAAACGGTGTGCAACGGTGTGCAACGGGGTTTGAGATACGTTTTCTCTTGTTGGTGCTCAATGCACCACCGTTTCCGTTTAAAAAACGTTGTGCACCGTTTTTGTCGGGGCTGAACGCAGCCCTGCTCATACTCAGGTTTATAGTCTAATACTGCCACTTTGTGGTCTCCTGTATTAATGCTTGACAGGTACAGTCAGCTAATTTTACTTCGTCAGTAGATGGCGCTGTGGTAAAAGATTTCAGCTGCTTATATCATGTACTGTAGTAATCCAATTTCCATATTGATACATTTGTGTGATTACCACAGCAATGAGCAAGGGAAGATGTGTGCCAATGACTACTGCAACAATGTGAAAAAAAAAAAAAGAAATTAGCAATGTTATCTGTTTATGACACCTCTGCCGCTCTGATCTCTTTAATATTACAACACTAACTTGCAAACGTTTGGGGCAAGTCATATTTTTTAAGTAACTGAAACCTTTTAGCCACAACACACTGAAGGTTACTGTTTCAAGTAAATGCGGTTCTTTTGATCTTTCTATTCATCAAAAAATTCTGAGAAAAAAAAATGTATCATGGTTGCCACAAAAAAAATATTAATTAGGGCAATTGTTTTCAACATTGATAATAATAAGAAATATTTCTTGAACACCAAATCATCAACATGTTTGATATACTGATTTTTGAAGGGCCATGTGACACTGAAGACAGGTGTAATGACTGCTGAAAATACAGCTTTACATACAAATGTCATTTTTGAAACATTAAAATAGAAAAAAGTTATTTTCTGATCAAATAAATGCAGCCTTGGTGAGCATAAGAGACTTCTCTCAAAAACCTAAAAAATGTAATGTGCAATTCTCATAACTGCTAATTGTGGCTACATTTCTCATATTAAGTAATGTCTAATTACTTGGGCTTTAATTCACACATGGAGGGTGGCCTACAAAGAATTTGGAGCCCTGGGGGCTCTTAGGACCATAAGTTTTCTGTAAGTAATAATTTAAAACACGATAATAAAAAAAGACAACTACATTCACTTCTGCATTAAACAAATGAACCCATTTATTTACATATTGAAATAAGTGAACCACACAGCTTACAAAAGATATTGTTATCAAAACAATTGTAATTTAAAGTGCATTGCTTGAATGAAAATATATAAATAAATATTCACAAAAAAAAGGAAATAAAATAACACTTTATAAAAAAAAATACAAAATGGCTTTAGTGCCTGTTATCTATCGCAACACAATTAAACTTACTTTTAAAATGACCTAAGATCACAGTTTGTCAGGTCTTTGCCCTTTAAAACTTGCTCGAGACTGACAATTAGACAGTAACTTCATGGAAAATCTTGACATTTACCAGACAGAAGACTAACCACACGTCACAGCCTTATATGGTCACAGCATCAGTCACTGCAGTCAAATGGAACATTGACTGATGCAACACAATTTCACAGTATGATGATACACCCCAAACGTATATTACCATTGAAACTAAAATGAAAACAAAATGCTTTAGTAGCCTACATTACCCAGTTTTGCATGACAGAAGTTGTTTGTCTGTTTCATCAATATCTCATATACAAGTTATCTTGGGTCAGTAGTACAATGTCAAAATGACATGTGATTATTACATTTTCCATGAGGGCTATTGGGTGTAGCAGTGTGTCAGCGATGCCGTTGTTGTTTGGAAACACAGAAAGGCATTTATCTATGTATAGTTTGTATTGCCATAAACAATCAAGAACAGGTAGTCAGTTGATGCCATCTACAACATTACCCAAACAAGTTGAGTTATGTCATGGTGTAGTTTAAAGGGTGAGATGCCTCATTTGGTCCCCTTATTAAGAGTCTCATATCTCTCTGTTTGTACACCCATAGATAACATCGAACTAAAACTTCCTGAAAGCACCTTTGCAGATCTGTCACAGTCTTTGAAGTCAAAGCTGTGGCCAGTAGATCTGTATTCTGAAAGTTAGAGGGGCCAGTTCAAGATATTAAAGTTCAAAATGTGCCACTGTTCTCTCTGTCTATTACAGAATAGGGGCACAAAACGTCTGTCTCAAACTGAAGAAGTTGGCCCATGAAAGCTAAGTTGGGTGAGATGACTTGTCTGCGGCATTTTACGAAGTCAAAGGCCTCGTTCAGACTGACACGTCGAGCGTGAATGAGGTACGCCAGGCAGATGGTGGCTGACCGGGAGATTCCTGCTTGACAGTGGACCAGCACTCGACCACCACTCTCTTTTATTGAATCTGCAGATGCAGCGGAGGTGAGCATTAGTTTTTATGTCATTATTATATTTCTGAAGAATTAAGAAATGTCTTTTTGTTGATACCACAGGACTTACCGATGAAGTGGATGGCCTCTGGAAAGAGGACACGTATGTCTGCGGCCAGACTGTCCTCCACCTTCAGAGTTTTGTACTGAAGTTCCTCTTCAAACAGGTTGGGACAGGAAGAGGATACGTTCAGCACAGCCGTGATCCCGCATCGCTCCAGAGTCTCCCGTCTGGATGAGTGATGCGCACTGCCCAGAAAGAGGAAGGGGAGGATTTCAACTGGACCACCCTAGAAATCACAAAGGACAAAGGTCAATGAGTGTATTCGAAAGACATTGTGATTTCAATTTAGATAATTCATTATGATTTTGAGATTTCTAATAGCCAACCTGATCATAGAGAGGAGTCTTTCTTCCGGAAACAATGGGCTCTGAATCACTGAAAGCAGGATGATTTGAGCACATGACAGGAGGGCTAAAGCAGAGCTCTGGATAAAGTGCGAAGAACCCGTCAAATCCACCTAGAAATGGTCAAAGAAAACATTTTGTTGTTAATTCTGTGCATTTCGTTTTACCAGGTTTGACAAACGGAGCAAGTAAACATCTCGACGAATTTGTAATAAGCCTCCAAAGTGCAAACTTATATGACCAAATTACATTTTTGATTAGAAATAACCTATGATGCAAATGAAATACACTGTAAAACAAGGCACATTTCTTCTTTCTGATATTTTATATATATTTGTAATTATTTTTGACTTGAATAAAACCAGTTGAATTAGATGTTACCACATGAAGCACATTTTTATGTTACCTGACAAAACATTTTTACAGTGTATAAAGCAAAGTTGTTTATGCAGTTTGCAAATATGATACATTTTCCAACAGATAATATAAATACAGAATTATAGTATCTAATTACTTTCGTTGAAATAGAAGATAATATAGTATATGGTACATGAGTCAGGTCAAATCGGGGTCAAATCATATTATTCCAAATCAAATCAGATGTTGCCACATTAATGTTTTGTAGTGTAGCCTACTTGCCATTTTTACAGTGAAAATAAATGTATGTGAATATATATATATATTATATATATATATATATATATATATACACACACACACACACCTTTAAATGTAATTTAGATGTTTTAGACCATTTTTACAGTGTAAGGAAATATATAAAATATAGCCGTTTGGAACTGAATTGCAGTATTCCCCAAAAAATCAAGGACAACATGTCTAGTTCTGTGAAGTTTACCTTGTAAGAAGCAGATGTGCGTCGAGGCAGACTGGACCTCTGACTGAAGGGCACCGAGGAGGAGACTGGCCAGACTCTCGCTCTTCAGATCTCTGACCGACCGGCCGTTTTCATCCAGGACCACCACCGGAGAGAATTCCCCGTTGCGCAGCTGGGCCAGGAGCGCGCTCTCCCCTCTTTTCCCACTGGCACGTGGTCGTTGGGGTTACCCGTGTTTTTTATTTTGTGACGTGAGTTTAAGCAGTACCATAGAGGCATAAAACCACAACACACACACACACACACACACGTTTGAATACAGTCTATTATGACATCTTTGTGGTTGGCCTGGGGGCTTTGGGCAAGGTCACATCGTTAAATCAGGAACATCAAACCACGCGCTGAAGGCGATGGTGTATTTTCATGCTTGACCGTACCATGTAATTTTGTGTGGGTAAAATACACCGCGCTGCAACTTTCCATATAGGTGTACAGTTTCAGTGGGTGATGCAAGCTGTCAGCAGAGAATAACTGCTAAAATGACAAATAGACAAAAGATGCTAAGAAAAACCAAAGCACACAAACAATGCAAGTGTAGCTATGTATTGCTATAAAACAGTTTATATACAATATAAGTGCTTTGCAAACTAGGAAAAATAGAAATGAAGATATCTGTCAAGTTTATAATAATTTCAGAATATAATGAATAAAGAACAAAAAATGTTTATTAAAAATAAGAAAAGTGGACCAATAAATAGTGGTCAGATAAAATAATATATTATCATTTTATTGTTTTATTAAAAATAACATAATGCATTCCAAAGTGCATTACAGCCCAGTATTTAGTCAGAGGTAAAAAGTTGTGTTTTCACATCATGTGACTGTGAATCTGACATCTGCAGGTGGCATATTATCTAAACACTGTTTAAAAGGAACCATAGACATTTCTAGTTATTTCTAGTTAATTTGATCATAAAAATCTTAGAGGTTTTTTATTATATGCAGGTGTAAAAATAATAGTAATTTCAAAATTTACCTGATTTTTCCAACAAAATATTTTGTTCATCTGACCTCATCAAAACGCAGCAGATATTATTGAAGTTTTTATAGACAACAAAAATTAAGCAATTAAAATAGCAGATAGCAGGAGTGTAGTATGTATTATCAGACAATTTTATCACAATTTTAGTCATTTTATTTAGCTATATCTGATGTCTCTGAGACACCAAACAAGTAATGTGATATTTAAAATAAGTTATCAAATAAGATTAGGAAATGTATCATGACATATCAACCTGATGCATTGTGTGATATTTTGAGCTATTATATTTTTATGTTGTAATTGCACTGATTGAAATAATTTCTTGCCTGACAAAATATGTATTTCACATCATTGTAATATTTTTTATCTGTCTGCGGATGACAGTTGAGAATAATAATTTTCTACCCATTCAGCTTAAAATCACAAAACCAAACTAAACTATTAGGATTATATGCAGTAAACATATATACAATATATTTAGTTCCTTAGTAATTGAACAATTTTTAAAAGTTTACACTCTAAAATCAATTCTGTATGTGACTGGACAAAGACAAACAGATCAATTTCAAATGTACATCTATTTTTAACCCCTAAGAACAAACAACACAGTTGCAGACATTAAGGAGCCAGTTGTTCTCTGGATGCTTGAATGACTCTAAAAGCACGACCTCCCACGCATGCACCTCATTGTGGTTGCCCGGGACTCAGTGTCTAGCCAGCACATTCTCCATGCACGTCCACACAGAAGCGCTATAAAGGGGGGGTTGTACTTGTGAATGAAACAATGTGCAGTGGAGAAATAGGCCATGTGGTATAAAGTGGAAAAACAACATGAACTCTGAATGCAGGATTATGTTTGGAATGAAATGGCCCAAGGGGCTGGATAATCTTTAACAGCAGTCTGTAATCTGAGGTCGCATTCACAAACGCTGCATTCACACTCTCTCTGTCCCTATCACAGCTTATTTGTCTTTCTCTGCACTTTCCCCTCTTTTTTGGCTCTGCGCCGGCTCTTTCTCTGCAGCTTTAAAAAGTAATATCATTAATTTTGAATGCAATGTATTTGGTATTCATTGTTTTGACTTCTCCGCACCTTCATTTATCTGTTTGAATGCTTCTTTTTCAATATAAAAGATATTATGGAATAATTTATAATCACACACCTCCAGAATTTGACAAGATTCAAGATAACAGTGATTCCCTTTCAAGGGAACTTCAAACTGCGTCCTCTAGGGGTCGCTATGGGGAACACCTCGTCGTGACCCGTGTTTGAAGCATACATTCAAAAAACACCAACAACACGTTGGCCGGCGACAGCCCATGACGTCACTACCGGTGCGACTATAGTATAAATAGGCACCGGGAGAACACGTCATTCTCTTCTTCGTCTTCATTGACTGTT
>NW_015640468.1:630146-636262 GCF_001515625.1 Sinocyclocheilus rhinocerous
GGGAGAACATGTCATTCTCTTCTTCGTCTTCATTGACTGTTTTGTTTGAAGCGTGCATTTGAACGTGGTAAGAGCGATCTACTATCTATTATTATGGCGAGCACTAGCAGAGCGTTTAGAGGGTGTGTGCATCCGTGTCATCGCTATTTGACACCTGATGACACACACGATCTCTGCGTTTTGTGTTTGGGCGAGGAGCAAGCACGCAACGTCCTTGAGGGAGCGGTTTGCGTGCATTGTGAGCGTTTTTCGATGAAAAAGCTCCGCTCTCGTTTGTCTCTTTTTTCGAGGAAAGAGGGGCAGCCATCTGCTCCCCACGGTTCAGGACAATAAAATGCTGTATTCAGAATTTGACAGTGAAATCAATGCAGACTAGGTCATTTTCTGCCATTACACAAGAAACTGTTGTAAATACAATAAATAATAGTCATATTGTGCTGCATGGTGGGATAATAGTTTAAGTAATGTCATTAGTGTTCACTTTGGCTGGGAGCTTGGACCTTTTTATAATTGAATTAATTTTCTCCTAGCAAGTGTTATAGGACACAGTTGGTTATTATGTAGCAAAAATTACACAAATGTATTCATTTGCATTTTTATGTTTGTAATGTGTACTTTATGACCTCACATTATGTCTTCCTGGTTAAGGACAACTTCATCACAACACAGATAGTTAGGTGATTGACTCCTAGTCGGATGCAAACCATTGCATCCGACTAGGTTGTCTATCCATAATATTGTTTACCCCAGTGAAAAAGTCCTCTCTCTTGAATCAGGAGAGAAATACGAAAAGATAAAGCACCGTTTATAAGCAAAAACGATCAAAAACAGTTCAAAACAAATATGTTGGTGGATTTTGGTGCCAGAGGACAACAATGGATGGACTGGAGGCAGCATTATTTTGGTTTATGGACTGGACTATTTCGGCCAGAAGTGATGGCTTAAAGTTAAAACGCCAAAATGATGGATTTGTTTCTTACACACAATGTTTTGCTTCACAAGACATTCATTTGATAGACTGGAGTCGTGTGGATTACTTGTGGATTATTGAGTTTTTATCAGCTGTTTGGACTCTCATTCTGATGGCACCCATTCGCTCCAGAGGATACATTAGTGAGCAAGTGATGTAATGCTGATGTAATGTTTCGATGAACAAACAAACTCATGTTGAATTGGCCTGAGGGTAAATTTCAGCAAATTTTCATTTTTGGGTGAACTATTCCTTATGGGTGGTTGGGGATTTTTGGTGAGCCAGGTCAAGTCAAGTCAAGTCACCTTTATTTATATAGCGCTTTTAACAATACAGATTGTGTCAAAGCAACTGAACAGCATTAATTAGGAAAATAGTGTGTCAATAATGCAAAATGACAATAGTAAACACTAATTTTCCAGTTAAAGACAGTTCATCATTGAATTCAGTGATGTCTTCATTCAGCTCAGTTCATAGTATCATAGTATCTGTGCAATCAAGGCGACGATATCGCTGGAAATGAAGTGTCCCCAACTAAGCAAGCCAGAGGCGACAGCGGCAAGGAACCAAAACTCCATCGGTGACAGAATGGAGAAAAAACCTTGGGAGAAACCAGGCTCAGTCGGGGGGCCAGTTCTCCTCTGGCCAGACCAAACCAGCAGTTCAATTTCAGGCTGCAGCAAAGTCACATTGTGCAGAAGACTCATCTGGTTCCTGTGGTCTTGTCCCGGTTGTCCCAGCCAGGTAAACTATTAGTCTGACTCATCAACAGGGACTGCATCTTAACATTGGTCACTGCAGTCAACAAACATCATTTTAATAGTCCGTCAAAAAAAAGAAAAAAAATGCTGTTAATTCATGCTTGGAAGTCTAACATCACACAACTGCAGTTATTGTGTAAATATATATGCGTCATTACTGAAACATAGATGCAGATAGTTATTTGATCACAGTCATTTCCTGCTATTGTTCACACTTCAGTCACGGTATGCAGTCAGCATTTGTTGTAATCAATTGTAGAACCACTACTGTAAAAATTACTGTGAAAGTACAGCAACTTGTAGCCAGGAATAAAATGTAGATTCAAATGAAAGTACAGAAACTAGTAACCAAATGTAAATTTAAATGAAGGTAGAAACTAATAACCAGTATTAAAATAGACATTGAAAAAAAAAAAAGTTCACCCACATTTATTTCTGTACAGTGTGGAACGTCACCCACAGGTATGAACTCACCTTTGATTTATTTAAATGACAACAACAAACATATGGCACTACTAACATGAGGGAGGATGTGTGTGTCTCTGAGTCACAAATCTGAGAATGGAAATGATGCTTCCTCATTTATGATTGATACAGCCTATCAAATGTGATGCATCACAAGAATACAGACTTATGCTATTGCTCAAAAACATCCCCATATGAAAACTAAAAACGCCTTGCAGTCAGTCTAACCAACATGACTTAAAATTACATCATTATGCCTCATGCTGACAAGTAAGATTATTCTTAACTCTTATGTTCTGTTACAGTTGACCTTACTGTTTTTATATGCGAGGTGTCAGAAAATGTATGTGTATATCATAACATTATTTTAGATATTTAAGTCTTTGTCTTATTTTTCCTCAGACCTCACCAAAACCCAGGTGGCAGATATTATTGAAGCTGCCTTCTTTATCATGTGACTGGTATCAATTTTAGTAATTCTGTTTCAGCTGAGCTGACACAACTAAAAATGAAAAACTACTAATGATCATCTAAGAAATTAAAATAAACAGACGGCAGGAGTGTATCTCTTCACTTTATTATAATTTTAGTAATTTTATTGATTGCATTATTTAATGTTTTATTTTCAGGCTCCATGAGACCCCAAACTCAAGTAATCAGATTTATATAATAGGTTTTCAATTAGAAATGTTGATTATAATCAGTTCTCAGATTAGGAAATGTTGTATCATGATATATCAACCTGATACATTAATGCTATATTTTTTTCCGAGCTGTTAAAATAATTCTCTGAAACCCCAAACAGAACATGAGGGCTAAAATGATAAGAAACATCATTTTGTTTTAATGAAAAGTATCATTGCATTGATTGAAATTATTTCTGCCAAAATACACAGTATTTCAAAATATTGTAAAATTTCGGTTGATGGTTGAGAATAAACACTTGTACATATTCAAATCGCAAAGCAAAACTAAAACCACTTTTGTTAAAGGAAGAGGAGGAGGATCCTCCCATGCACTGTTTTTCTTTCCTTGAATGTGTGTAAAGAGCAGCTGAGTTCAGCTCTGTCCTCCTTTCTCATTTACTCCCTCAGTCTTGAATTTCCCTTCATTCACTCTGTCTCTCCCCCGTCTTTTCCTCCTACAATTTCTCCCACAACTGCGGCCACTCTTCCATCCCACACTCCTCCTCCTTTTAAGCTTTGTACGTTGTGTTCGTACTTGCCTGATATTAGTCTGAATTTCAGCGCATGTCTTTACATGTCAAATAATTGGTTTGTAACGCAACACCATCGCATCAAATGAGAATTTAGTGAAGACTCACTCCACTTAATATGAGATTAACTGTTCATGTTTTAACTATCTGATTGATGATGGGACTGTTTTTCAGTTCTTTCAGTTACAGTATTGTGTTGTTCGGCGTGAACAGGTGGCTGACGTCTCCTGTTGTGTACTTTAGAACATGTTTCAGAAGTCACATTGGTCATGTTAAGTCAATTTTATTTGTATAGCGCTTTTCACAGTATTTCATTATTTCACAGCAGCCTTGTAGAAAATCACAATGTTAATGTTTATAATATCCTTATATTATCATGTCACTGGAGATTCTGGGGAAAGTCCTTTAAGTCACAGGAAATGATCCATTTTGAAAGTTCTGCTCAGTTGTGATTTTGATTGACTGGTTTTGATGCTTTCATCTATTGTTTATCATCTTTCTGCATTTTCCTATTGTTTTACTGAGACGAGTGACATCACGGGAGGCAAGAAACGCTGCCAGAGTAAACACAGGTCGAACAGTTGTTCCAAAACATTTTTTTTTAATGCAGATAACTGCATTAGCTTTTTTATTCCTCAAGCTTTCTGGCCTGACTTGTTTGATTGTTTTCTCTGGAACAAAAATTAGAATACGAAACAGAACACTTATATAGAATAAGTATAGCTTTTCACTGGATTACTCATCAACATCCTTTATGAGACACAGACGGTTTGATTAAACAAATGTGGAGGGGACATCTCTCAAGCGAACACTATTTTAGCTACATACATCAAGACCTAGTCTTGAGTATAAATATTAGGCGGTGTCGACATTCATGACTTGCATAAATCATTTGATCCACAGGAAACAGTTAACAAAGGAAATAGTCAAATTAATTAATTAGGATATTTATTTTTTTTAAATTATCTGCATGTCTACACATCTGTTGGTGATTTACAGATTATTAAAGTATCAAATATTTAAATTTCAGTTGTTTTAATTATTTTTTCATTGAATGTATTATTATAATTTTAAATTAAATTATCAATTTTAAATTATAATTTAAAATGTATTTAAATTATGAAAAATTTATGTATGTACAATTGTTATCATATATACAATGATTCATTCAGGATATCTAGTCTTAAAAACAGTCGTCACAGTTTTGTATTATTGAATTATTTTCCGACAGTAAACAGGGCCTATTTTGTTGCTACGGCAACAAGGGACAGTTCTATATTTTTTTCTCTGCCAAACAGGAAGTTGTGACATTACATGGCTCGTTACTCTAACCTCAGCCCACAGCACCATCCTCACAAAAGTTTACGCACTTAAAATGAACACCCTCATCCTGACACCCTCACAAAACCACATATAGATTATTCAATACACACACACTTAATGCGACAGGTGTATATGCATATGATGAAATAAACAGATGTGAATGGAAACAATGGAAAACATATCTTTTTTATATTTTATTTATCTAGCACAAATGGCTCCTACTCATTCTGAGCTGCTTGTTTTCAGTTATTATAGACATATTGCCTGTAGTAGCAACAAGAACATGAACAACAACATAGTATTTGACTTACTGCCATGGTAAGAAAAAACCCTTTTTGTGTAATTTAGATACAGGCCAGGAGGCTTGATTGTGTTCATTTTATTATAACATATTAATTTTTTAATGAATTGCACTGCATTAACACATTTAGTTGACTACACTATGAAGCCATTCTAAACAGGAAGTCTGACAGTCTCTCACTTACCAAAGGGGAACTTCAGAAGAAAACAAGCACTTGAGAGTTTTCAGCGTACTCTCCTCATGGCCAGAAGAGCGGATAATCCCCAGGATTAACCAGTTGGCAGGGGAATATTAATTCTAGAAAAACATTGTAATCCAAGAGATTTACCTCTCCCACTTTATCTTTCGCTCTCTCCCACGTGTCTGCCCAACCAAAACGTGTCCTTCATTCATCTGAAACGTGTCTTCCTTTTTTATTTCCAGTGAATTGATATATTTTACATAGGGTGTGTGTGTGTGTGTGTGTGTGTGTATGACTCAGTGTGTAATTGAATAACATATGACAGCACCTGGTGGACAGATAATAATGCAAATGACATTAACCACTGAGATAAACCCAAAATAAATTACCCATGAAAATCTACCTCCTGAGTTTGTCCCTACGTTTGTCACATGACTTCATGTCAAATAATGATGTCACTAATTTCAGTATGAGTTTTGCCAAGTGATGCTTCTCCTTTTTTTTTTTCTTTTCTTTTCTTTTGGGGGGGGGGGCTTAAAATTGCCATCAACATTCTATATATATAAATATAAGGTTACACTTTATGTTAAGGTGTCCTTGTTACAGTGTAATTATACATATACGTACTGAGTAATATTAATTAACTACATGTACTTAGTATATGGTTAGGATTAGGGTTTGGCTTAGGGTTACTTGCATGTAATTATGCATAATTAATTGTTATTATAATAGTAAGTACTTGTAACAAGTGTAACACGGACACCTTAACATAAAGTGTTACCAAATATAAATACTAAAATAAATGAAAACTAATGTAATAAATAAATGGAAAAGAGTTAATGTTCATAATATGGTGTATATTCATATATATATATATATATATATATATATATATATAT
>NW_015640468.1:636902-666989 GCF_001515625.1 Sinocyclocheilus rhinocerous
TTGGCTTAGTCTTGCATGTAATTATGCATAATTAATTGTTATTATAATAGTAAGTACTTGTAACAAGTGTAACACGGACACCTTAACATAAAGTGTTACCAAATATAAATACTAAAATAAATGAAAACTAATGTAATAAATAAATGGAAAAGAGTTAATGTTCATAATATGGTGTATATTCATATATATATATATATATATATATATATATATATATATATATATATATTGACGTTAGAAGTGTATAATCTATTAAATACAGATTTTTTTAATACAAAAACGAAAATACCAAGATATATAACGTATATCGCAAATCAACCAAAAAATACAGAGATATGAATTTTTGCCCATATAATCCAGCCCTACAACACATAATATGCTAACTTGAATATTGTCCTGCATGCACTTCACAGAAAAAAAACAATGACACAAATGTGCCATAACAAATAAGCAATTTAAAAATAGGCTGCCGTAATTTTTTGTTGGTTGTATGCATTCATCAGTATCTATAATAACTTCATTTGACTAGTAACTGGTAAAAAATATTATATGAAACTATCTCATTTTTGTTTTTATGACTTAAAGGACTTTCCCTAAAATCCCCAGTGACATGATAATATTAAGATATTATAAACATATATGTATCGTTAAAAGTGAGATGTTTTATTATTTTTGAAAGAAGTCTCTTATGCTCACCAATGCTGCATTTATTGGATCAAAATACGTGAAATAGTAATATTGTGAAATATTGTTCTAATTTCAAATAAATGTTTTCTGTTTGAATATATTTCAAATGCAATTTATCGCATGAATGAAGCTGAATTTTCGGCAGCCGTTACTCCAGTCTTCAGTGTCACATTTAGATGTAAATGTCTTAAAAATAAAAAAAATAAAAAAATCGGTAACACTTTATTTTAAGGTGTCCTGGTTACATATGTTACATGTACTTACTATTATAATAACAAATAATTATGCATAATTACATGCAAGTAACCCTAAACCAAACCCTAATCCTAACCCTAACCATATAGTAAGTGCATGTAGTTAATTAATATTACTCAGTACTTATATGTATAATTACACTGGAACAAGGACACCTTAAAATAAAGTGTAACCAAAAAATATTACTGACCTTAACATTATTTAAAAAATCTATATATATTAAAAAAATAAATATGATGTTTTAAATGTTCGCACTGAAGCATTTGAAACTCGTCAGTCTTCTGGGTGTCTGTAGTCATTTATTCATGTGTCTCTTTGGATCACATCCCTCATTCTGTCACACTCATCAGCTCAATATCCTCCCCCTCTCCTCCTCTCCTGCTGTCTCTCGCCTCCTCCTGCTGCTTCATGGTCACTCTGTCAGAGCGACACAAAGCAACATGACAGAATGGATGCAAACAAAGTGTGCTTCCTTCCTAATGTTGTCTCTCTGGATAAAATCAGCAGAATGCCATCACAGATCACCCACTGTCATTCTTTCTTCCCCTCCATTCTCTCTTTCCCTGTATGTGCCAACCCTCATGCATGCATATGATATGCAGCTCAGCTCATACATACCCCTTTCGAATCTGACATTTATCAATACTTTATATATAGATTTAAAAAATGTTCCTTGCAGCATTAATATATATGTTCTTTGCAGTATCTTACAGATTCTGCAAGACTATGTAAACTTGAGCAAAACACACACACACATAATCTGTGGAATTCAGCAGAATATGTTTAAACAAGGTACACTATTATTGATAGCTGTGTTATTGTATTATTAATTACGAGTATTAATATTTTAAATTAGCTTTTATTTTTATATTTTCAGTTTACATTAAAATAGTAATTTAGTTTAAGTTTTAGTAATTTTGTTAGGTGCTTTTTTAATTTTTATTTGGTTTTTAGCTTGATTTTGGTATTTCAATTTTAGTAATTTAAGTACTTCAATTTAAATTTATTTCAGACAATTGCCGAGGCAATATTTATCATTTCATTAAAGTTTTCATCTAATATATATACTTTATTTTATCTCAGGTTTATTGCAATTAATGAAAATGATTTGTAATAGTTTTAGTTAACAGTAAAAACATTGGCCTCAATATTTCATAAACAAACAACGAAAATAATTCCATTCCAGTTCTGTGGAAATCTGATGATCTTCTGTGGGTGCAGATTCCACGTGGGCCTGATTATAATTAATTTATGTCTTCCAAAATATGAAAATGAATAAAAATATAAACAAATGTCACTTAATGGAAGCTTGTATGAAGTGAAATTTGACTTCAATATAATACTGCTACTATATACAGTAATAGTAACACAAAATATGCAAAGCATCCAATAAATGTGTTTTGAGAAGCAAAATCCAGGTAAAACCCACAAGTACTTTTCTACAAAATGCTCCTTCTTAAAAGTGTGCCTCTGATCAATAACAGCTTGATCATTTAATGACTCATTCTGTCCTTCCCTATCTTTATTTTGGCCCATTTGCTATGTTGTTGTTGTTGTTCAAACTATATTAAAAAGACCCTTTTTAATAGGTTCAGTGCTGTGCATCTAACCATCCTGTTATGACATACCTGAGGTTCACTATGATGACAAGGCTGCCTGTGATGCTGAGTATAGTCAGTAAAATCAGTATAATGATGAAACTGCTCCTCTGAAGGCTGTGAAGTGTGGCGTCATAACCCGAGGGCAGGGACGGCAATGTCACAATCAGTCTAGGGGTTGTAGATGGCAGTGGTTTGACTGAGGGAAAGAGAGACAGATGAGAGGAGGACAAATCTATACTAGACCACAATGAGTTATTACTTTCAATAAACATCGCTTACCTTTCAGTTTGAAATACATGCGGGACAGCACAGTCCCCTTTTGATCCTGTAGGAGGCAGCGGTACGTGCCGTCCTCATTGACTTTCAGCTGATTGAGTACAATTTTAGACTCCTCTGTCACCACCAGCGCTTCATACTCCCTGTCATGTGACAGCTTGCAATGAATAATAAACAGTCTGTGTTTTAGTACAGTTTAGTAAAAATATTCAAATTAGAATCAGTGTAATCTGGTCTCTGGATCTCTGGAAGGATCAGTGTCACGAATCCGATCCATGAATTTCCATCCACTTGCCACCAGAGGTCGCCCTTCCATGATATTGACTCTCGCACCACACAGACTGTTACACATCACCCTGGACTACATTTCCCATGTTCCATTGCACTGATTACACTCACACCTGAAACCAATTACACGCTCACCTGAATGCTATTACACACACTATATAACACCTACCCTGATCCTGCTCTAGTCGTCGAGTATTGTTCTGCATTTTTCACTCCCCAAGTGTTAGCTGCCTTACCGAGCCATTCTGTGTTTTCTGTTTTAGTCTCGTGTATTGTTTTGCGTTTATCCCTGTTTAGCGGATAGCTACCTTACCGAGCCTGTTTAAGTTTTCATAGTTTTCTTAGTCTAGTCTTAGTTTTGCTTAGTCTGTTTTCCTGGTCTCTGATTCACGCCACGTATCTTGGATTAACCCTTTGCTTGCTGTTTCTGACTCTGTTTGCCCCTTCCTGGACCTTTGCCTTCTACCTGGATTTATCTCTTGCCTTGCCTTCGATATACCTGTTTGCCATTGTCTGACCCATGCCTGTTAAAACCACGTCTCTTAATAAAAGCTTGCATATGGATCCGCATGTCTCTCATCTCGTAACAATCAGTACTTGAGTGTACTTAAAACTGTAGCTTATCAAGTGTTTCTGGTCCCACTTTATATTAAGTGGTCTTAACTACTATGTACCTACATCAATACAATATACTTATTGTGTTCATATTGTATTGCAAAAAACTTTTGCTGCTATTGAGGTGGGATACGGGTAAGGTTAGGCACAGGTTTGGTGGTATTGGTAGGTTTAAGGGTGGGGTAAGCTGTAAGGGATGGGTCAACAGTGTAATTATAAATGTAGTTACAGAAATTAATTACAGATGTAATTACATGCAAGCATTTTTAAATTATAAGTGCAATGTAAAAACATGTATGTACACAATAAGTGCATGGTACCAAATTATTCATTTAAATGTAAGTACATAGTTAAGGCCACTTAATATAAGGTGGGACACACTTAAGTACACTTCTAAAAAGTGTACTTTGTAATAATGTCAAAATAAAAGTTTTACCTTAAAGTAAATTTTAAATCATTATTTTAATAATCTTTTGTCATGCTTTAAAGAAGTAGCTACTCTTATTTTGATGGGTTGACTCACATACTAAAACACAAGTAAAATGCTTGATTGTAATTTTAACTGCAGTGTTATTCAATATAACATTTAAAGTTATTGTAAATAAAATACTTGTCAGTAAATGATGCAGTACACTTTAACCAAATTTTAAAGACAACAAAATTATGAAATTAGTTATGAAGATGTACTGTAACTGGGTCAAAAAGCACTCTTAAGTTCAGCTAACTGCATTCAATATCAATTTAAACTATAATTAATTTTCATTCATTTTCAAATAACATGCAACTACGTTTCTGAAAACATTACACTTAAGTATATTAAAATATATTATTATAATGAGCACATATTTAATATATTTCTTTTTCAAAAGAGTTGTCTGAAACCGTATTCAAAATGGTTTCAGGATTCTTTGAAAACAGTAAATTGTGTTTGTTTGTCTGTGTGCAAGTACATTCTTTTCTCCAGGATGCCAGGAGTAATGGTACTCGGTCTGTCCAACTACAAGAGCGTGCCAGGGCAGGAAACAGTCCAGCACCACCTCCTCTCCTTCATCTGCCTCGAGATGATGCTCTGATAGAAACAGAGAGAAAGAGAGATAGAATACAAAGAAGAGAGAAGGACAAAAGAGTGTGATGTGTTAATATAGTCAGCTAAAAGCATCCTGGTGTGTATCTGGGGGTGTTCTGTCTCACCTCCACAGTCTAGTGGCAGCGTGGCTGACAAACACGTAAAGAGCCCATACTGACAGGAAGTGCAGTTCATCACTCTTTGATACAGCAACCCTGTAACACACAAGCATCCGTATTCAACCACACACCCAATGAGTCATAAAATATACATCATATATACTCAGTGTCCTGTGACACATACACCACCATTTCACATTTCATTTATTACATGTGTTACTTGCTGTTTCTTTGTAATTATTTGTGAGATTTACTAGCGGTTATGGAGTATAACTTATTTCTACACCAATTTCTTTTCAGTGTACTAACAAGTAGTGTGTACAACATTTTGACTGTTCATATATTCAGAACAATATTATAGAGAAATATCGGGATCCCGAATTTGTACTTACCGCATTTATTTGGACACAGACCTATGAAAATGAGTAATAATAAAAAAAGATAATTAGTGAGAATTAGATGTTCTGACAAGTTATTGCTGTAAAAACATAGCAATGTATGCCCACCCGCCTACCTTGGGTAACAAAAACCTCCAAATGTTTCCGAAGGATTCTCTTTCCTTTCTCCACTATATTAATCATATCCCACTGAATAGAATCTAAACAAGAACAACACAGCATTAGTTTTAAATGATTTCAGTTGTAAAGTATCTTCATTTTTTAGATGTTTTCGCTCTAAAATGAAAAGACGAGACGTTAGATTAGAGCCTTTTGTCTTAAAAAATGAAAGAGTATATAATCTGCATCCACAAGCGCTCACCTGTCCTGTCTTCTTTCCAGTGCCTCTTGAATTCACTCTGATATTCTGTCCGTGCACGATAGAGTGTTGTAGGATCTAAAGCAAACATCAGATAGCATTCCACATCATCATTTAGAAATATAATTTGAAGACATAAAAAATTGGCCAATCTTGTATGTATTGGTTTAAATGGTTTAAACACACACAATAATTTTTCCAGTTTTTTAATAATAGCAAAGTCATCAAAACTACAAAATAACAAATAGGTATAGTGACCAAAAAAAATTATTTTATATTTGAGCTTTTTCAAGGTTTGCCACCCTCTCAATTTTTTTTTTTTTTTTTTTTTTTTTTTTTTTTTTTTGATTTTTTTTTTTTTTTTTGATTTTTTTTTTTTTTTTTCGGTAAAGTTTTAGTAATTTTATTCTGTGTTTTTGTCATTTTTATTAGTTGATTTTTTAAAATGTCTTTTTTTAAATGTTTTTATTCATTTTTATTTCAGTTTTAGTTATTATAGTTCATCAAGTTAAACTTTACACTGAATGAAAATGAAAAAAATATATATATATATTTTTTTTTTTGTTATAGTTTTAGTTAACTATAATATCCCTAGCCTGGGGAAAAGTTAGGTATTGTATTTTTCAGTCATAGTATAATGACCCCTTTTAATTAATACTTTAATGAAAAATTCAGCATATATTAATGTCTATTAGCATAATAGTAAAGATAACTAAACAAGAAAACCCAAAAAATTACTATCCATAAAATCAATTGTTCAGAGAATGTGCTCTATACACCTAATTTCTACTACATCTTAAAACATTTTACAGATATGAATAACAGTATCTCCAAGCTACTCCCGATTATATAACTGCAGTACCTATGACACCATGAAACAGTCTGCTGGTGTCCCGATAGTTGACATAAGCATGCTCAATGATTTGCTTCAGTTCGATCTGATCACGGACAGTGATGTCTTTAACAGAGGACAGGAAGTCTTCATGCACATAACGAACCACCTGGTCACACTGCAGACAGGACCACACACTGGGACATGAACCCAGAATCAAAAGCCAGCCGAAAAGAAATGCAAACGCCATTTAGTAGAGACAGTGAGCTGTGGCCTTCAAAATATCAAAAGTGAATCTTTGGCATTCTTTAGAAATGTCACTTCAGAGCCAAAGAACCCTTATGATGTCATACATGCAACATTCTAAATTCCATAGCAACACATGCTATATAGAAATGTATATGAAGAGGACAGTCACAGCAACTAATCTGACAAATAAATATTTTCATACCACAAATGTCAGAAATATTAGTGCTTTTGACTTTGTTTTAGAATTTTTTTTGTGAGACTGAAATTAATAACCTTTATACTTAAAAAATAATATTTGAATTAGCAGGAAATTAACTGTATCTATTTCTTTATAATTTCTTTTTAAATTTTATTTTAGCCTTTTTTTATCCCAATATTCCTATAATTATTTTTCATTTAATTTGGGCAAAATAAAAATAAAAAAAAAATACTTATTGTCTCAATGTACATTTAAAGGAATAGTTCATGTAAATTCAAATTTACTCACTCTCAGGTCATCAAAGATGTAGATGAGTTTGCTTCTTCATTAGCACAGATTTGGAGAAATGTAGCATTACATCACTTGCTCACCAATGGATCCTCTGCAGTCAATGGGTGCCGTCAGAAAGAAAGTCCAAACGGCTTATAAAAATATCACAATGATCCACATGTCTCCAGTCCATCAGTTAACATCTTGTGAAGTGAAAAGCATGTTTGTAATGAACAAATTCAACTGGAGGCAGCGTTATCATGGAATATGGACTGGTATTTTGGCTAGGAGCAAAGGTTTAAAGTTAAACCTTCGCTTTACACGACATGAATTGACAGACTGGAGTCGTGTGGATTACTTGTGGATTATTGTGTTGTATTTATCAGCTGTTTGGACTCTCATTCTGACGGCACCCATTCACTGTAGAGGATCCATTGATGAGCAAGTGATGTAATGCTACATTTCTCCAAATATGTTTAGATGAAGAAATAAAATTATTTAAATTTTGGATGGCCTGAGGATGATCACATTTTCATTTTTGGGTGAACTATTCCTTTAAACGAATGTTTCAAAACAAAGGTTGTTTCAAATACTGCTATGAATGCAGACAAAAGGGTTGAGGCAGGTTACATCCTCTAGATCAGAGTCTTGCTGTCAAAGTACATCATCACAGTAAAGTTAGCCCACTCAGTGGTTAACCATGACAGCGGCGGTCCATGCCACCTCAGCACAGGCCTGATGTAGGTGACAACTGCGAGATCCTTTTGCTTCGTTCATGACGTGTAATGATTACGTAGGCGTGATGACAGTGAACGTATGCACATGAGGACATCGGAAATTTTTGAAGTTTCCATGTCCTCAAACAAGCCATCAAATTACACACAATTATGTACTCAACACAAAGCACATGCTATAGTCATGCATGTTGATTCACAAAAGATGAGCATACAAGCATATGCGTACTGATAATCTAAGATTCAAAATCTAATTCAAACCTTGAAATAAGCTTTTTAGGATTTTGAAAAACAAAGATTGTAAACTGAAGGTCAAGATACTCTTTGGATCATCTCAAATCATGCTGGAGAACATGATCATCAGGTTTTTAAAAATACAAGCTTGTTAATATAGTGGACTTAGACTTTTGACCTTACTGTATGCGCTCATACACAAACATGCATAAATCCAAAAATTTGATTTTTTTTTCAAAATCAGTCAAAATCTATGTAATATTGCCACCCACTGGTACAAAAAGCAGAAATGCTAAACTTTTCAAGACATCATTGTAATCAAGAAATTGTTCGTTTTAGCCAAATAAATGTAAAGGTATTTGGACACCAAAAAGGTAACATTTATAAAAAATTTAAAGATTATGAGCATGAAAAAGATGTAGTTACTTGATAGTTTATCACTTGCCAGAACATGCTGGGTAAAGTTCAACATATATTGTACTTCCATACAGAAACTATACGTTGAAAAGATAATGTGCCCATAACCATGTAGTCTACGTTTATGTGTGCTTATCCATAAGTGTGCAAAATATTGCAGCGCACATACTGTACAGTGCAAATCTTCATCCATAAACATGTACTCTCTCTAGAAGACTCGACACTGTAAAAAAAGAATTTGCATGGATTGCTTACAGTAACGTTTGACTAATTTTCTGAAGTTAAAGTACGGGGAAAAAAACTCATCACGAGACAAGCTATTGTGACAAGAAAATGTAAAGACAACCGTCAAACAAGCTGGAAGGGGCACTTTCTTTTTTTGAATTAAGCTTATTTAAATATAAATACGCCAAATAAAATGTATTAAGCCAATTTACCTAAAAAATAATGAAATCTGATTATATTATAATAGAAAAGTTGCATAGAGATGCATTATGTGGGTTCCTGAAAGTTTCAAGTTGTTAGAAGAATTTAACATAAACCAAAACAACTATGAATTTAATTTTTTTATTTTTTTTATTTTTTTAACAACACAGTCTCATAGCATTTCATAACTATGTTACGTTTTGGTGAAGTGTTGACTGATTCGGATTCGTACAATCTGAAATATCTGTTATGTTTTGGAAGTGGACCTTTATGCTTACTGGTTTTCTAAAAACCATATATTTTCTTATGATTCACATTGTACAAATTCATGATATGTTTTCCGTTTCCGTGCTTGGTTTTTACAGTCTTTACAAAAGTTTTACAACTTTTACAGTGAATACACAATACAAGACTCTGAGACTCAAGAATAAACATAAAGAAACAACATTCTCACACACCCTCCCAGAAACCACAATCTTCGTGACACCACACCTAAAATAATAAAGTTATCGTGCCCAATCTCCAGTGCCCAGACAGGTGTTTGCTGAAGAACTCTGCTCTCTGATGGCATGATGTATCATGCTTTTGAAGATCCAGACAAGTGTTAAAGGGACACTTAACTTTGAAAGGTATATAAACAGAAAGAAGCACAAATGGAGAACCCCTGAAATGTGATTCTAATTCACTTTTACTTTCTCAGACCCCTTTTTGCTCGGAAAATCCCTTTCATTATTCAAAATTTGAAAGACCTATGCCTTTCAAATAACATTTTGCCATTTCCTAAACTTTTGTACAGCTTGATCAAACTAATAAACGTAAATCAAATTGTATATAAAAAAAAAATGACGTAATTAAGAATGTTATAGGTTGCGATATTTACATGACAATGCTGGTGGTTTGAATTTCAGTAAGTAGAAAGTGAGTCCGATGAAAAATTTTAACTCTAAAAATAGTTATTTGGTACCTGATGTGTTTATTCATCAGTCGACATACACGTCTAATGCGTTTATGCATTTATACAACAAGCCCTGTAAAAAAAGCATAACCCCTTTTATAAGAGACTCTCAGAATGATCATGGATCAGCTTATGTTTCATGTTCCTATGGCAACGGGCACTCTGTCCTGAGTATCAGTATTATCAGTCATATGATAACACTAATCTTAATTAATTGGATTCTCAAGGACAGGGCAAGTAATCATTCACAACTAGGATTACATGTCTTACAGTCATGAAGATACAATATACTGTACGTATGAAGATAGAATGCAAAATTTTTAGTATGTTTCACGTCATTTTTCATAATAAATATGACTAAATAAAAAGATAAATGTTCTATTATTTCAAAATATGAGGAAAAAGTTATTTTTCAATGCATCAAAATAAAAAGAAATTAAATTGTACAGGTATGATCTTTTCTTTTTTTTAGTAGAAGACATCAAATGTAAAAGCCTTTCTTGAAGTGATTTTACTCATTCTGAAATTCATCTCTCATTTAAAACAAAACAAGCATTTCTATTTCATTGTCATTCCCATTTATATTGTTTTTTTATATTATGCAGATTTAATCCCTGCAAACAATCTTTGTTAACAGTTTAAGAATGTATGTAAATTATAAGCTTAATACAACACGTTGAGAGTTTACTGTTGAAGACTCAGTCAGAATTACACTATATAACTATTACTAATCAGAGACACAGAAGCTCAGAAACATTGGCAAGCTTTTTAAATACTTAAGATATTTTTATATGAAAAAAATCCATGTGGTTGTGTCTAATCAGCCTAGAAACACAATGGAGTGAAAGCCACAAGTCTGGATATGTTCTACTTCAAATCTACAGAAGTGTTTTTCGGAGCAAAAGTGTGCTGACATTTTTGTGATTTTTGATTGTTATTTTTTTGTTGAGCCTATTTATTGATCACATGAACCATTTGTCCTCATTATACAGTACACTGTGTGCATAGAAAACTGTGGACGTTTAAATATGGAGATAGAATTGTTGCATAATTCCAAATAAATAGATTACGACCTACAAATAAATGTAAAGAGATTAGCAAAAATGAAACATTGACAAATAAATAGAATGAGATCCACAAAATAAATCTTAGAGTTTCACAAACATGAATGAAATTCACAAATGAATAAAATGAGATTTGCAAATAAAAAACATATTCACTAATATATTTTTATGTCACAAACAACTTTTCCTGGCAGTCATTTGGGGCTAATAAATAACTGGATTCAACCTCATGATAAACATTTGAGTTTGTGTAATAGGTTCAATTGCCGTCACACAACAGCCAACAGCATTGAACCGTTTTTCAGTCAAGCCGTTTAAACTATGTATACAAGCAGATATGTGGATCTAACGATTATAAATAATATTTTCAAACATTAATTAAAAGTATCACAAAGTTGCCATTGTTTGGGGAGGAAAAATATGTAGCCTATGTGGGTTCTTTTTTAAATGTGGTGCAGGTGAGTTGAATAAAAATGCACATAAATGTAAGACGAGATATTTATTGGTTAAAACACTTGATCACGCAAACAATATTTCATATGAATCAGACTTACTAGTTTGGATTGTAAGAGTTACTTAACAGCATCCAAAGTAAATGTATGGTTTTCATTTACATTGTCCACTCACAAATCCCCAGACCCCAGTACACGCTACAGTGATGCTGAGACTGGTACCCAGATGGTCATTTGAGCCCATATTTGATATTATACGTGTTATTATGCCGTATATTTGTCACCGTGATTGTGCTTTAATAGGCCGAATAAGCCATTGTGCCATGTCTTACGCCGTGTCTCTGCTCGCTGTCGCTGCGCTGCAATATATATGGGTGATTCTTAGACTATGGGCACTTTTATGTTCTTTGGTCATATTTATAAAAATACATATAATTTTGGACAAATTCCTCTTTCTTAGTCAAACTAACAATAAAACCACCTTAAAAACTTTTTACTACCTTTCTATTATGATTTTTTCATACTTATGAGACTGTGTTACGTGACTTTTGAACAAGTTTTTTTTATTCAACTTCACAAGGATAAAAGTGCCCCTAGTTGAAGAAACGCCCATCTATTGATATATTGATATTCGCCAGACATTCGCTTTCGCGTGCCATGCACTGTTCTATAGAGTCGACAGTCCTACAAAGATACCACTACCACGATTAGTTTTAACAAAATGCAACAACTTTATATCGACATGAAAATATTATTTAAAAACCGCCTAAGTGTATTGTAGCAGCAAATTTAAACCGGAGAAAGCTTTGACGTGCTATAGCGGCGCTTGATGCGTAAGGGACCGTCTGACAATTCCACCGATTGGGTTTAAAACGTCCAATGTATTTTAACTAACGTGACTTTTAACATTTAAAATAAAACATTGCCAAACTGTAAAGCGTGTATAACTCATAGTGATTTACTACAGCTGTAACTGCAACTGGACACATCAAAGCAAATGTGCGGATCATTTGTCTTTCATCGTGCCTCGTCCAGTGCAGACAGCAGATTTCTATTTGCTTTGGACACGTCGCAAAGCTGTTACTAATGATGCACTGGATCTGTGAATGCTATGTATTAGGCCTATATAATCCTGAGTTTATCCTCATTCACTAATCCGATGGAAATATTAAGAAGCCTTACACTCCAAAAATCTTTTGGAAACAGTATTTTTTTTTAAAAACACAAACAGCGTTTCAGCTCAATTTGAACG
This sequence comes from Sinocyclocheilus rhinocerous, assembly GCF_001515625.1. NCBI lineage: Eukaryota > Metazoa > Chordata > Actinopteri > Cypriniformes > Cyprinidae > Sinocyclocheilus > Sinocyclocheilus rhinocerous. Next base: position 649,650 of record NW_015640468.1, read on the forward strand.
AAGTGTCCATAATGCAGTTCCTACGGTGGCAGAGAAGTGCAAAGCAAATCACAATTCTGAAAACAAAATAACAAATTACAAACGCAAATGCAAGTCTAAAAAACAAAATAACAATTCAGAAAACATTATAACAAGTCAGAAAACACAATGACAAATTCGCAAACAAAATAACAAGTCAGAAAACACAACAACAAATCAGACAAACCGGAAAAGGTAGGTACCCTACACCTACCCTAACCCTACCCGATACTTTATTTTCAACTTTTTGATTATTTCCTAATAAATGCCTTTACGATGTGATACGAGATTTGAAAAGGGAGAGAAAAAAAAAGTTCAGCAATAGGCAGGATCAAACCCGGGTCAATCGTGTCACAAAGCAAACAACACGCGCTTATCCATCTGTGCCACTGGAGCTGATGTTTTACAGCAACTTTTAACTAAATATAAATATACACTCCGTATTTTTATTCCATAGTAAGGGCAATTCATACAATACATTTAAACTGAGCTACTTAGGGTAGGTGTAGGGAGGGCTTTATTGTACCAGTAAGGTGGCATCCATTTAATAATTAAAATTATAATTTACACTCAATACGTTATTATTGCATACTGTTTTATAATGTACTACAATACTGAAGTGCAGATAATTGCCACTATTTGCAACAAGTAGTATACTTGATAGTAGAAATCCTGCTATTTTAACATAGTGTAAATAGGTATTTGCACTTAGTGTAAATAGCATATTGCTAAAAATACTGCTTTTTTCACTTAGTGTAAATAGAATCCATTGCTAATACGAGATTTGAAAAGGGAGGGGAAAAAAGTTCGGCAAACGGCGGGATCGAACCCGGGTCGATCGCGTCAAAAAGCCAATGACACACGCTTATCCATCTGCGCCACTGGAACTAATAATTTACAGCTGCTTTTAACTAAATGTAAAGAGACCCCTCGTATTTTTTATTCCAGAGTAAGGGCAATTTATACAATACATTTAAACTGAGCTACTTTAATACCATCTCCGAACTTTCTACCACGACTCTGCTGTTCTTCGGCTGGTTCTTCCCTGTATACGTTGATTGACAGATGTCTCGTCCAGTCAGCGGTGAGTAATCCCAAACCAATGGCGCTGTCTCAAACTATACCTACCTTTTCCGGTTTGTCTGATTTGTCGGTGTGTTTTCTCACTTGTTAATTTGTTTTCGGATTTGTCATTGTGTTTTCTGACTTGTTATAATGTTTTCTGAATTGTTGTTGCGCTTTCTGAATTGTTATTTTGTTTTGTAGACTTGCATTTGCGTTTGTAATATGAATCTGCTCCCGCCCTGATTGTAAAACAAAACGTGATTGGTAATTGGTTATAGCAAGAATGTGCTATGATTGGTCAGCGAAGTGTGGCTGTTGATCTGATCTGATTGGCTTGAGTAGATAGTGGGTGGAGTCCACGCATTTGTGGATTTGTCAGCGTCTTGACGCTAAAAATATTTCAAAATTCACAAATGCCCGCAGCCATCCACAAATGCACAGAAAGCCATTCACAAATGAATGCCAGGCAAAGTTGTGTTTGTGACATGAAAAGATATTTGTGAATATGTTTTTTATTCGCAAATCTCATTTTATTTATTTATGAATTTCATTCATGTTTGTGAAACTCTAAGATTTATTTTGTGGATCTCATTCTATTTATTTGTAACTGCTTATTTTTTGTTAATCTCTTTACGTTTATTTGGGGGTCATAATTTATTTATTTGGAATTTTGCAACAATTCTGTCTCCATATTTAAACAGTGCAGAATGTCTTGGCCTTGAGTAAGTTATTAAGTGCCAAAAGACAAGCATGATAGCATATCTACTGAACTATTTAAGTTATTTAAAGAGTGCCAGCTGCCAAATAGGCACAAAAAAATCTTAAAGTTTATATTTGTATTACTGTTGCAAAGGTAAAACTAGGTAAAAAGGTAAAAGGTAGCTTTCTTCAAAGTTATATCACTGTTTCTTAAGCTTTGTCCCATTGTGCCAATTAGCTTACATAACAGCAGTACTGTTATTAATTATAACGTGTAATGAAAACATTATAAAAAATAAACAGTAATATAACTATTTTATGTTCAGATTGTATAAACTACGCAGTAAAGACGGTAAGACACTATATTATACATTTCTTTTGTTGTTTCTATGTTGTTATTTTATTTATTTATTTTGCTTTACTCTCACACACCAGTATGGCACGCGTGTTAAGTCTGCAGAATGACAGTAATATATGTGCAAAATGACTGAAATGTGGTGCAGTATGATATTGGATTCATAATGCAATTTCAATTTAGCCTTTATTAATTACATGGCAAATTTAAAATATTTATATAAAACATTCCAGAGCTCTTTCTCTTTTTAAGTCTAAATATTAAGAAAATAAATAAATAAAAAAGAAGTATAATATATATTATAAATTAATAATCTATTTACTCTGTCATGAAGTGCAGTTTAAAAGTTTTTTTTTTTCATTTTGATGGTAAAACTAATCTATTTCAATCATCTCTATATCTGCATGCATGAGCTCTAAATTGTCATTTTCATAATTATAACTTGAATATTACTCTACTAATACAGTGTTCAGTGTCCAAAAATGTCTCAAATAGCATACTGTACTACTAGTTAAGTGCACTTTAAAACTTCTTTTGCAATGTGTATTGATCGTAAAAACAACTATTTGCATTATTATAAGTATTATGAAATAACTACTTATTATAAACTAACCAAAACAAATCTATTTCACTTATCTCTAAACTGCTGTTATCCTTATTACAACTTTTAATATTTCTCTACTAATATAATGTGCAGAATCCAAAAAATGCTCAAATTATAATCAAACATTATACATACAGACATCAGTATCAAACTATATAAATAAAAATGTTGTGCTGAATGTGTTAAACTAATCTTAATTGATTCCAAAGTGTTCGCAAGCTTAATTTTGGCATGTTAAGAATCAGTTTATCGAGTTGCATGTTTAATCTTATCAACAATCTGAACCTTGTCTGATTGCTTTGACAATCCTGAAGGACAATTATATAAAACGTTGTCCTATCTAGTGTTGGTTCAAGTTGATATAACCCCCAATTATGTTTTTGCAATGAAAAATGGGCATGCACTAGCCCATGTCTTTATAACCTCACATCCTCACTACTGGAAATCTCTTTTCAGTGGCCATCACCAAAAAACATTTCAATACACAACACAGATTCTGCAGATTTCTTACAAACACCTGCGGTTCATTTCTCATAAAGCCCTCCAGTTTTGTTAGATTGTTTCTGCCTTCTCTCTTTGTTGTTGTCATTTGTTGGTTTGTCAAATCTTTTGGGTTTGTTCTGTGATAATGCTTTACTGTACATTGCTCCCTTAATAATTTACTTTTATTCCTTTAGCAAACACTTTTATTTGTCGGCCACTTACAAATTATTTTCAAAGCTACTTGCCAAATAAATAACTGGACTATTGTTAAGACAATTTTAATAGCTTATTTGTAGATTAGTTTTAAACTTCTACTAAGAAGCCCGAGGAAATGCCACAGATGATCAGAATCAATAGACATGAAATATGTGATTAATATGATTTATTATCATATAATTCTTTTTTTTTTTTTTTGTGGTAGTCCTGTTAGCAGTCATACAATGTCACGTACACTACAATTCAAAAGTTAGGGGTAAGTTTATTATTATTTTTTAAAGAAATTAATACTTTTGTTCAGTTCGTTAAATTGACCAAAAGTGACAGTTTCTAATTGACATTTATAATGTTAAAAAAAGATTTCTATTTCAAATAAGTGTTCTTTTGAACATTAAATTCATCAAAGAATCCTGAAACAATGTTAATAATAAGAAATGTTTATAGCAAATCAGTATATTAGAATAATTTCTGAAGGATCATGTGACACTGAAGACTGGAGTAATGATGCTGATAATTCAGCTTTGCATCACAGGAATAAATTATATTTTAAAATATATTCAAATAGAACACAGTTATCTGAAATTGTAATAATATTTCACAATAGCGCTGCTTTTACTACATTTTTGACCAAACAAATGCAGCCTTGGTGAGCATAAGAGACTTCTATCAAAAACATGAAAAATGGCCAAACAAGACCTACATGCTTCTTCAGTCTTGTGTCATAAATCTTACCTGTCTGAATTGTTTTTCAGCGCTAATGAAAGCTTCTCCAGAGGTCTTGACTGAATGTATTTCAACAGGCTCTCTGCCGATAAATGCTTAGGTAACTGCACTGCAAGAAAAGAAAAACAGCACTTTAAACACTTAGCACTTTTGTTTATTTTTAAAAAAATGTATTATTTTTTTTTTTTTTTTACAAAGCAAGAACAAGCAAAAAAATTAAATATAGACTATATAAACAGAATATTGACTATATCATGTTATATATTGTGTACGATTAAGAACCGCACCACTGAAAAAAGAAAACCGCCGTTGTTTTGCAGTCATGCAGACCATTGTTTAATGCACATTTTATTAATGAGAGTCATCGGGGGGTTATCAGGTTTTGGTGGGTGTGTTTTGTTCCTTCGAAGTTCTATAGCGTCAGTAACACACCTTTGGTTTAGTCTGGCCATCTAGTTAATGATCAGTGAGCTGGATTGGCTTTTGTCCATTCTGGTTGGTGGTGGAAACATCAGGCCAGATAAGACTCTGATCATCATCAGTATCACTTATGTTTATCCAATGAGAGTGAGAAAGCCTTTCATTTCCTCCTGTTTCTTTACAGTACCAGCACAGGCAGAGGTAGAGCAGAGATCTCTCTGCTACCTGAAACTCCCCACATCCTCCTGCCTCCATCTCTCCACTGGAACTAACACTCCATACACACAGAAGTGCAAAGACAACAAGAGAAATGCATTTCCAGATAAAGAGCTGGACATGGTCCGTATGGTTTACACTTGCTACTTGCACGGTAGGTCTTCACTTGACATATTTTCTATGTGTAATTTTGTGTGACAGAATCATCGGCAAAACATGTTTTGTTTTAATATGTAGAAACTGCTACGTAAAGGGTTTTGGCTGTGACTGTGTAGTTATTTTCCATGCTTTATTTGTGGGATAGGGATCAATAACATGAGTCAGAGTGATCCTTGTTTGATAACTGATTTACAAATAAATTTAAAGTGTTTCGCAATAATGAAATATTGAAATACGTTTGGATTTACAGCAGACTGCAGACTGAACAGTTGTCTGTAAATTAACAAAAATGAAGATTTCAGGTTTAAACATGGTAAAAACATGTTAAACTGTGGTTAAAATCAGTTGTCATTACGCTTTTTCCATTGATATACATCTAGACTTCACAATCTCTAGCTTTATTAAACACTTTCTGGCCTTAACTGTGACACAAAATAGATTTCTCATGGTATATTTGCTTATCTCATTTTATTTACTTGTGAATTAGTTAATAATTTTTGTGAATCGCCTCAGATTTATCTCATTTTGTGAATATAAAATAAATTTCACCTCATATGATCATGTCCACACTTTTTCTGACTGTGGAATGTCTTCTTGGAAAATATTTAGGCACAAACTATGATCATGTTTTAAGCTTTTCCCAGGCCTCCACAGTCATGGAAGAGAATATTAAAATATTCCAGACTTGGAAAATTAATAAAAAATTAATAACATCTTTAAAAAAAACAAATGTAAATTCATTGGTTAAAAGGTGTGGGGCCTCTGTAGAAAGAAGTGTAATTATTTCATATTTACCTCTTAATTTTATTGTTATATTAAAGATAAATTATTATGAATGGTAAATGTAAAAAAAGTTATTTGACTAATATTAGTGCATCTTATAGTATCAATCTAATAAATTATTGTTGTAAATTATAATTCTAAATAATTATAATATTTTTTTTTTTTTAAATGAATATATAAATGCAGGGAAACTGTAAAAATCTGAACTCAAAAGAAAGATTATTACTGAGTTCTGAAATGTGCTAAAGATTCAGTATTGCAGATCTATAAGATACCGTGAGAAGTACCTAAATATCTTTATGTTTCTATTGTATCTCTGTTTATTGCAGGTTCTCACAGGTGCTCAGCATGAACCAGGCTACTGCTCATTTTATGAGGACTGTGGCCTAAACCCTGCAGTGGAGGGGGCTCTTATCCCCCCTAGGGTACCCTGTAAGGACTACAGAAAAGCCGTGAACGTGACAGGAGACCACTATGAACTTTTTAAATCCGTGTGCCCGATGTTGGCCCATGGTGAGGGTGAAACACTGGCCTGCTGCTCCATCAGACAGCTCACTGCTCTACAGAGCAGCTTGACGTTGTCCAAAGCCGTGCTGATCCGCTGCCCGTCCTGCGCCGACAACTTTGCGCATATCCACTGCGCCACCACCTGCAGTCCCAACCAAAGTCAGATTTTAAAGATTACGAAAACCGCAAACATCACGCAACCCACTGGCATTGTTAAGGAAGCTGTGGTGGGTTACGAGGCTTATGTATCTACCAGCTTCTCAGATGCATCGTTTAGGTCCTGCAAAAACGTACGAATCCCAGCCACCGGAGGCTATGCCATTGCCACAATGTGTGGTCGCTATGGTGCAACGCTGTGCACGCCGCAACGCTGGTTAGATTTCCAGGGTGACTCGAGCAATGGACTGGCTCCTCTGGATATTAACTTCAAGCTTTTGCCAGATGGTCAGACCGCTGGACTCCCACCAGGAGCGGTTCTGTTTGCAGGAACAGCATTGAATTGTAACGAGACGACACCGACAGGTGGCGAGGCCTGTTCCTGTCAGGACTGCGAACAATCCTGTCCAGCTGTTCCACAGCCACCGCCTTTACCAGAACCATTCATGATTGGTCAGCTAGATGGTGTCCTTGTCATCTGCATCATAGTCTTCTCCTGCATCCTTCTCCTTCTTATATGTTATGTAATTTTAGAGTACACTATCCACTACCAAAAGTCAAAGGGCGCTCGGAAGGTCAAGAACACCAAGGACCAGAACGAAAATGAGATTGAACGTAAAATCAGTCCTAAAGATGTTACGTGCTCTGATAAAGCCAGTCTTGCCACTCAGGAATTCCTGGGATCTCTTTTCCAGACCTGGGGAACCATAATGGCACGATATCCTCTGATAGTGCTCCCAGTCTGCCTGGTGGTTGTGTTGGCATTCGCAGTGGGAATAAAAGACATAGAACTCACCACAGATCCTGTCCAGCTCTGGTCAGCGCCCCAAAGTCGTGCCATGCGTGAGAAGGCCTTCCATGATGCAAATTTTGATCCATTTTACCGCACCAATCAGCTGATCCTGACCGCTCCGGACAGGCCCAGTCACTACTATGACTCCTTACTCTTTGGCGAACAGAACTTCAGTGGTATCATCTCTAAAGGTGATATTACCTAGTTTTTCCACTATTTGGTCAAATAAAAATCTGTGTGGTTGTCTAAATTAACTAGTCATGAAAGTGTCAAAAGCATACTTTAGATCTACTTTCACAATATAACAGAAGTAGCAACAGATTTTTTTTCAGTAGCCTATGTTCACCAAAGAAAAAATGATAAATCGAAAAAGACAAAAAAAATAGAGCAGAAACTTGGTTCAATCCATTAGTTATTTAGCTACTCGAAGTGTATGTTCATCCATTAGATTATAGTAGTTATTGTTTTGTTTGTGTTTTTTGAGAGGGCTTAATTTTTACTCTAAATTTTTCTATAATACACACGTTTTTGTCATTAAAACTCCATTACACTGTTCATGTGTTCACCAGATCAACTCATCAAACCACGGACATTTTTTAACGTAACAAAGCAGCGTTTGTTGAAATCACGTGACTTGGCCAGTTTGAGTCGCTATCCGAAACACTGATTCGAAACAAAAGATTCATACATTTTTCGAAGCTTTATTAAGCAGCGTTTCAAAGCGGCCATCACTAGTTTTCTGTATATATTTCATCCAAAATTCGAACTTTTTTTATGCTACCAAGAGAAACACTGTGAAGCTTAAGTTTGGATGTGTAGCTTACGTAAAGGATGTGGAATTGCAATATCAAGAGCAATAACCGACATTTATGTTTTTGTCATAACCATTTAGTCCTAATCGTTTTAAGCAGCGATGCTTAAGTTTCAGTCATATTAAAATATATTGTGTATGTTTCTTTCACACAGATTTGATCATTGAGCTGTTGGAGCTTCAGCAGAAAATCCAAGCAATTGAATTATGGTCAGATGAACTAAACCGCACTGCAAGCCTTAAAGATGTTTGCTATGCGCCACTCAATCCAGACAACCCCTCTTTAACAGACTGCGCTGTCAACAGTCTACCGCAATACTTCCAAAATAGCATGGATAACCTGAACGCCAAAGCAAATATGACAGAACTCGGCGTGACTAAGGAGGTGGATTGGAGGGACCATTTCATCTACTGTGTTAAGTAAGTCAGATATCTATATCTGTAGTTGTCGCATTACCCACCTAACATTTGAGACTGCACGATTTGTACGCAGAGATTTTTCAGGCAGACAGGATGTACGTAGGTTACATTGTTAAGCCAGTAGGTGGCGACAAGTGACTCCTTATGAGTGAGTCATTGAATCATTTGCTCACCAATTGATTCAGTAACATAATTAATTCAGGAACAAAATAAGAACAGGCTCAATTCGTAATTTGTAGCATACTATTAGGCTAGTAATATACTAATACAAAATCTACATAAAAGCTTTATATGTCAGAAATAGTAAGATTAGTATACTAGTATGCTAGGCTCCATCCAAAATTGCCAAAGGTAGCCTACTTGTTTTGAATAAGTATGTACCTTTCGAATGTTTAAAAAAACTGTTTTCTATATTGAATGTGTGCCTTATTAATGTAATCCGGATGTACTACATTCTTCATGTTGTCATTATAATGTGACCTACCAGCGTAAGTTACGTCGCTACACAATCATTCACAAATCCTCTTATGTGGCCTCATGGGATAGTAAACTGTCTCGTCCGAAGTGGCAGGTCATCCGGGCAATAGGCTAATATACTTTGTGCCTACTGGTTTATGAATACTGTGAATTCAAACATATTACACTTTTCACATACTGTTTACTATGTAGTAGGGAAGTATACCTATTCAGACACAGCCAGTGAGTGGCTCCTATCTAGCATATTAGCATAACACTACTATAATAATAAAAGAAATGGTAAGAGTAGTATGCTATTTCGAAATCAGTTACTGTATTCATAGGAGAGTCATTGAATCATTCACTCAACCAACTAGATTGTTCTAAAACGCTGATTCAATCAAGAACAAAATGCTACCATTTGAATGAAAGTGTTTTCATTGGTGATAAAATAGACAAAGTTACTGCCAATATTGTGTCTAAAATGTAAGTTACTCAATTATTCTTGTTTATTGAGCTGTATTATAAAAACAATATCACACAAAACATAAATATATTATGCTTGCCCGCAGCTCTCCATTATCATTTAAAGACATCACAGCTCTTGGCATGAGTTGTATGGCAGATTATGGAGGCCCTGTCTTCCCCTTCCTGGCTGTAGGAGGATATGAGAGTAAGACACAAATCTGGTGGCTAACATTTCACCACTATCTTGAAGATTCACTGGGCTGACTTTGGCTTTCCATTACATTTTCAGATGAGGAATACACCACTGCTGAAGCCCTGATCCTTACCTTCTCCCTAAACAATTATGCACGAACTGATGTTAAATTTAAGGTGGCTGAAGAGTGGGAACGAAGGTTCCTTGAGATTGTGCAGGAATACCAGAAAAACCCAAACACAAACTTCACATTTGCCTACATGGCTGAGGTGAGACTCTGTTGACCATATGCTGTAATGATCAAAGATGTCAGTGTTTACAGTCTCATAATCGAACTGTCTGGTGCTCTGCAGAGGTCTTTGGAGGATGAGATTAACAGAACGACTGCAGAGGATATCCCCATATTCATGATAAGCTATGCTGTCATCTTCCTCTACATAGCCGTGGCTCTTGGGGAATATACATCCTGGAAGCGTATCCTGGTGAGTGCGTAACAGAGTGGTTAATGGCTTACTGGGAATTTCCTCATTTCTGATAACGGGAATAAAGGAAGAAGCAATTATTTTCTTAAAATAAAGGCCTAATGGAAACTCCAGCATGTTTTAAGTGTGTTCTGAGCAATCGAATCAATACTTTCTTGATTAAAATAGTCCAGGCCTACTAATAGTTATCAATTAAAGAATAGATATACGTAGATGTTATTAGTTATAAATAATGATTTTGTTAACAATACTAAAATATTGCATCTAATATAAATAGTGACCATTTTTAAAATGTTTTAACTCTTTTAAAAATTTCTGGGGTTTTTTTTTCACTTCACTTCAATCTTTTTAAAATGGTCCTTTTAAATATTGTTAAATATTACAGAATATCTATGAAATGAGGTTGTAAAAGTGTCATTAATAATAATTATAAAAGTTTTATAAAAGTGTCGTCATTGAGTGCTATAAAGAGCTGATAAGCAAATTGTATTATTATTATTACTAGAAGAAGAAAAAGAAGAAAATATTTTTAGATGAAACACATACAAAAGTATCTCAGATGAGCTACCCATTGGCCTATTTTGACAAGGTGATATTATTGTTTTCATAGGTAGACTCAAAGTTCTTGGTTGGACTGGGTGGTATTCTGGTGGTTGGCTGCTCTGTCATGGCCTCAATGGGTTTCTATGCCTGGATTGGGTTTCCGTCCTCACTGGTCATTCTGCAGGTCGTACCCTTCCTTGTGCTTGCTGTGGGAGCTGATAACATCTTCATTTTTGTTCTGGAATATCAGGTTTGTTGAGTTTATGGAGTTTTCTTAAAACATTTTTTCCTTGCCTTACTGACATTCTAGGGTCAGCTATCTGTACGTTGCTCTTAACTCACTTTTCTTAGTCACCATTCTACTCTACCATTCAAAACTTTGGGTCAGTTAGATTTTTTGGAAATAAATTAGTACTTTTAGTCTGCAATTAAAGGAATAATAAATGACAGTAAAGACATAACGTTACAAAAAATATATTTAAAATAAATGCTGTTCTTTTGAATTTCCTATTCATCAAAGAATCCTAAGAAAGCATATCCTTGTAATTTAAATATTAAGCAGCTGTTTTCAACTGTGATAACAATATGAAATATTTCTTGAGCAGCAAATCAGCATATTAGAATGATTTCTGAAGGATCATGTGACACTGAAGACTGGAGTAATGATGCTGAAAATTCAGCTTTACCATCACAGGAATAAATAACATTTTAAAATATATTCAAAGAGACTTGTTTTTACTTCATTATCAATCAAATAAATGCAAAATTGTGTGTGTGTGTGTGTGTGTGTGTGTGTATATATACTGTATATATATATATATATATATATATCTTACCAACCCCAAACTTTTAAATGGTAGCGTATATCTTCCATTATATTCTATTTTAGAACTTAAAGATATTACTGTATGTATCTACTACTATCGCTATAATTTCATAAAACATGCTTTCTTCCTGTCTTTTCTATGTTTAATCTCTATCAGAGAGATATGCGCAGACCAGGAGAGAAGAGGGAGGAACAGATTGGGAGAGTTCTTGGAAATGTGGCTCCCAGCATGCTGCTTTGCAGTTTGTCTGAATCTGTTTGTTTCTTTCTGGGTGAGAATCTCCAACTGATCTCAAACTCTACTTTAATCCATAAAAACAAGTACAAGAGAGAAAAAAAATCTAATTTTCAAATCCAAATATGGATATAAATCAGGAACATTTATTATATTGCCTGACCTTTACTCACTTGTGCATGTCAGCGAGACCTGATGCAGTAGATATGTACCATCCTAATTAAAGAGAGATATGATTCATGTATAGTACAGCCAATAATGTACTTTCGCTCCTGAATGAGTCATATTTAATGCAGTCAGTGGGTTCAGATTCATTCCATCTATGAGGAAATATATATACGACTGATTAAACACACCCTTACTGTCTCTTTGCAGGTGCTTTGAGCACTATGCCAGCAGTGAGGTCTTTTGCCCTGTACGCAGCACTGGCTGTGCTCATGGACTTCATTCTACAGATGACTGCCTTTGTGGCTCTGCTCTCACTTGACGCTCGGCGTCAAGATGCAAACCGGTGTGAGATAGCTTGCTGCGTTACTGTGAAAACTCCACACCCATCCAAACCCAACCAGGGCGTCCTGCTCCCATTAATGAAAAAATACTACGCCCCTGCACTGCTCAACCCTGTCAGCAGGGTATTAGTGGTACGTTCCTATTTCACCAACATTGGTATTAGCATGTTTCTTCAATTACAAGCACTTTTATGTCCCAGCGTGGACTTTTATTAACCAACAGATTTCAATATAATTTTTCTTTTCACATGAAACTTGGAAAATTCATTTATAGTGAATTACTGATCTAGGGATTTTATGGATTTTCCTTTGTCCCATAAAATATGAAAATAAAAGTAATATGTTTAATATAATAATCTAAAAATTATAATAAAAAAAAAAACATTTACGTTTTTTTGTTGAAATTTATTTACATTTTGTACTGTTGTTACCTTAGTTTTGTACCTTAGTTGTCCTTAGCATAATTCTTAACACAGCCAACCATTTTGACACATAAATACATAAAATAAATTTATATTTTACATATAACTTTAACAGAACAAAGGAAGACATTTTATTCCAATAAATATACATTTACAATGTAAAACTAGTAAATGTGGCTAAAAGTGCCCATTGTTGGGAAACACCCATTCACAGAATTCTATTTTATCGCTTTCTAAAAAAAGTTGATATTATGATTGTAACTGGGAGATTTTCTGTCCTTTATATGCTCTTATATGAACAAATTAGTGATAGTTTAATCTTATTATGTCTTGTTCTCTTAGATGGTGGTGTTCCTTGTGATTTTCTGTGCCTGTGTGTTCCTCATGTTCCATGTAAAAGTGGGCTTAAATCAGGAACTGGCCATGCCATCTGTAAGTACACAAGTTTACTCTACTAGCCTGCCAATAAAAATGACCAATTATGCCAAAATGCAAATTAAAAAACCTTCCAGTTATTGAATATTAAGTTAGAGTGTTGACTTTCTCTCTTTGTCTATGTGTAAACATTATCAGGACTCCTACATGTTGGACTACTTCGCATACCTCTATAAGTATTTTGAAGTTGGTGTGCCCACGTATTTTATCACGACCAAAGGGTTCAATTTCACCAGTGAGGAGGGCATAAATGCAGTGTGTTCCAGTGTGGGATGTGACCAGTTCTCTTTCACCCAGAAGATCCGATACGCCACTGAATACCCTGAGCAGTAAGTCTTATATATCTATATAAAAGCACTCTATGTAATCTGTAAATGTAAACTTACAGTAAGTGTAAAATATACATTATTTAAATATAACTAAAGTTGTTTTTGCAATGTAATTGTATACATTTTGGCCTTAATTATAGTCTGTAAATACAAAAATCAGATGTTAGCACCAATTTACTTATATATTCGGTGGTCTGGTAGCACTACTTTACCTCATTTTCTTTACCTATTACTTACAGTTCATGAATTCTTTACTAATTAAAATGGTAAAATAAAATGCCAAGTCACACAGAGCTTTTATAATATTGGTAAAGAGCCAGATAAACTATGAGCTATTGTGTCATATTATGCACTACCCTTCAAAAGTTTGGAGTTAGAATTATTATTTTTTTTAAGTTTTTTTTTAGTTTTTGAAAGACCAAGGCTGCATTTATTTAATCAAAAATGCATTAACAACTGTAATATTGTGAAAAATGATTACAATTTAAAATATTTTTTCTATTTGAATATATTTTAAAGCATAATGTATTGCTGTGATGGCAAAGCTGAATTTTCAGTAGCAATTACTCAGTGTCACATTATTCACATTATGATCCTTCAGTAATGATTCTAGTATGCTAACTTGGTGCTCAAGAATAATTTCTTATTACACTCTAAAAAATGCTGGGTTAAATACAACCAAGTGCTGGGTAAAATAGGGACAAACCCAGCAATTGGGTTGTTTTGACCCAGCAGTTGGGTTACTACCCAGAAGGTTGGGTTAAACATTTAACTAAACCGCTGGGCCAAAACAACCCAATTGCTGGGTTTGTCCCTATTTTACCCAGCACTGGGTTGTATTTAACCCAGCATTTTTTAGAGTGTATTATCAATGTTGGAAGCAATTGTGCTGCTTAATATTTTGTGAAAATTAGATTCCTTTTTTTCAGGATTCTTTGATGAATATAAAGTTCAAAAGAACAGCATTTATTTGAAATGGAACCTTTTGTAACAATGTACTGTAAAAAAATTTAGTGTTACTATAAATCAGTTTAATGTGTCTTTGGCTTGCTGAGTAAAAGTATTAATTACTTTTAGAAAAAAAAATAACTTTTGAATGGAAGTGCATGTTTATGTCGTGAGAATACTTTGCTTGCAGATGACACTTAATTTGATATTTTGTTTAAAAAATGAAATTCATAAAAAAAATGTTTAAGTGAGACTTACTTTTTTTTTAAGCTGCTGATCAAAACTAAAATCTTGCTGATTGCTCTAGATCTTACTTGGCTATCCCAGCATCCTCCTGGGTGGATGACTATATTGATTGGCTGAACCCTGGATCTAAATGTTGTCGTATCTATACGGCTGGCCCAAACAAAGATGAATTTTGTCCTGCCAATGAGAGTAAGTGTTTCTATATAATTTAGCAGTTAACATATAAAGCCTTGTTGTTTATTTTGTGTGTGTGTGTGTGTGTGTGTGTGTGTGTGTGTGTGTTTCAATGCAACATTCTTAGAGAACTAATTATAAACTTTTTTTGACAGGTTTCTTCATCTGTACCAAGAAGTGTATCAGTGTACCCGAAAATGGGGTTCTGCGACCTAGTGTTGAAAATTTTAACAGATTTCTGCCAGACTTTCTTAGCAACAGACCTGACCTACAGTGTCCAAAAGGGTAAGAAAAGCAACCACCTGAAAGATTGAACAGAATGAATGTTTAGAATAAAGCATGTTCATGATTATGGTTTCATTTCCAGTGGTTTGGGAGCTTATGATAAAGCTGTGGTTAGAGACGAAACTGGGGAAATAATAGGTGAGATGCATGAATGAATTGTATGTGTAACAATTTGCATTCACCTTCTATAGCAGTGGTTCTCAACCAGTAGCCTAATTTTAATAATATTATTTCTAGACCTGGAAATGGTTTATGAAAAATTATTTGGGCATTTTTAGAATGAATATAAATTTTTCTAGTTATGCCAAGCATAAAATACTTTTAAAAGATTCTGGTAACACTTTACAATAAGGTTCCATTAGTTAATATATTAACTAACATGAACAAACAATGAACAATACATTTATTACAGTATTTATTAATCTTGGTTAATGTTAATTAATGAAAATGCAGTCGTTCATTGTTAGTCCATGTTAATTCACAGTGCATTAACTAATGTTAACAAGCACAACTTTTGATTTTAATAATGCATTAGTAAATGTAAAAAATTAACATTATCTAAGATTAATAAATGCTGTAGAAGTATTGTTCATGCTTAGTTCATGTTAACTAAAGTAGTTAACTAATGTCAACTAATGAAACTTATTGTAAAGTGTTACCAAGATTCCTTATCCTTAATTCTCCAGTAAATTATGAACAGCTTGAAAAGTCATGAGGCCTTTAAGTATTGTTGTGAACAATGGGGAAACTTGTAGTCAAAACGGTTGAAAATCACTGTTCTATAGAACTGTTCAGTCATGATGTCAATTTGTAGGCTATTTTGCATTAGTTTCCATCATCAATTTAAGAACAGCAGTTTCTGGTTTATGAGTAAAGTTTGTTGTTAATATTACTTTATGAAACTTTAATGTTTTGCTCTATAACATCAGTTAAACACTGTCATATCACAACACAACTCTTGAAACTAGAAATAAGCTATGTTGCTAAAAAGTTGCTAAGCTACAACGACTAGAACAGTTGTTGTCAAGCAAGTAAACTCACATCCTTGTGGTAGTTGTAGCCCTTATTTAGTGACTTGTTCATAATGTTTGAGGTATGACTGTAATTTATGTTAAAGAATAAAACGTGACAAAGCCATAGACCCTAGTTTACTCATAAACTGAAGCCCGCTACTCGCTAAAATGCTAACTGTCTTCCAGGGTTTGGGGCCTACAAACAGCTCATATAAAACACATGTAAGTGTTTGATTCATTATGGCATCTCTTCGTTTTTCAGCGTCTCGGTTCATGGCCTACCACACTCCTCTGGTCAACTCGCAGGAGTTCACGGCAGCGCTGGAGAAAGCCAGAGAACTGGCACATAATATCACAATGACCATGAGGAACGTCACAGGCACCTCTCAAGACTTTGAGGTCTTCCCTTACACGTAGGTGTCCACTTCTAATCCTCCCTTATCTTACTACATTTACCATCCTCACCCTTGCTGCTTCTTCTTCCGGATAAGATAAGAAGCAATAATCAGTTCATGTAATCCCATTGAATGATAACGTGTCCTTGAGCTACTTAATAAATTGCAAAACAGCATCACGGATCCTAGAGCTACTTCATATTTTTCTTTCAACTACAGGATGGAATATATTTTGTATAGCAGGGATGTCACGCACCTATTTTAAAGGTGGCACCAGTGAAAAAGAAGTGCGCTTAATTTAAATGCATGTGCAGTTTGTAGTGTACTTAAAATCTAAAAAGTATATTTTTAATAAACTCTACTTGCAGAAAATATATTAAATAAAAGGCCACTTAAGTGTACTTTGAGAGGTCTCTTAACTACACCTTTAAAAAGTGCACTTTGCAAAATTGTCAGATTAAAAGTTTTACTGTTAAAATGCATTTTAAATCATCAGTTTTTGATCATCTATTTGTGTTCACTTACATGCTAAAGCACTTGTAAAGTACTTGATTTATTACTTCATTTTAACTATAGTGTGTTATTCAACGTCACATTTAAAGTTAATATATTTCAAATGTACTAAATTGCAACTTCATCATTACAAATGTGTAATTACAAATATATTTAAATACATGACATACAAGTTCAATAGAAATAGTCAGTCCTTTCGGCAGTACAGTTTAACCATATTTCAAATAGAAATAATTATGAAATTCCATCAAAAGATGCACTTAAGTTCTACCTATGTCAAAAAGCACTCTTAAGTTCAACCAATTGTGTTTAATATGAATTTAAACTATAATACATTTTCATTTAATTGCAAATAATATGGAAGTGGGTATCCAAAAACATTATGTTGAGTTCACACTTAAGTGAATCCTTTTGAAGTATATTATATTATACATTATAGG
>NW_015640468.1:667790-676102 GCF_001515625.1 Sinocyclocheilus rhinocerous
ATATATATATATATATATATTAATGCGCAATAAATTAATATGTTAGACTAGAAAGAGGACCCAGGATCAAAAATCTCTGAGCGCTGATTCTATTATCTTTTATTTCGCAGTGTGACGTATGTGTATTACGAACAGTATCTGACCATCGTGAACGAGGGTTTGTTCAACATCGGCGTGTGTCTGCTCCCCACATTCGTTGTGTGTTGTATCCTGCTCGGCATGGACTTGAGATCAGGTTTTCTGAACCTGCTCACCATAGTGATGATCACTGTGGATACGGTTGGTGTCATGACGTTGTGGGGCATCGACTTCAACGCTGTGTCGCTTATCAACCTTGTGACGGTGAGTTGTTCAGAGAAACACTGTATGGTCTGCATGTTTGCAGTTCATAAAAGTAGTCAGGAACGATCTATAACATTCTCATCTCACTGTGGGTTTGTTTTTCAGGCCGTTGGTATATCAGTAGAGTTTGTGTCTCATTTAACACGCTCATTTGCACTCAGTATTCAGCCCACAAAGGTGGAGAGGGCAAAGGAAGCCACAGCTAACATGGGCAGTGCGGTGAGTACCACAACAAACATGTTGAAGCTTCCTCAGTTATGCATTAGTTTGTATGTCCAGTTGTTGTGTTGTTTCATGCGCATGTGTGTTCTCTTTCCCAGGTGTTTGCTGGAGTTGCGATGACCAATCTACCTGGAATAGTGGTGTTGGCATTAGCTAAAGCACAGCTCATCCAGATCTTCTTCTTCAGACTCAATCTGGTCATCACTCTGCTCGGCATGGCCCACGGCCTCATATTTCTGCCCGTGCTGCTCAGTTTCTTGGGTATGTTGCATGATTATTAATGCACATGGTGCTCAATCCCAAAGAGTTTAAGTTCAAAGAGACTAGTTAAAATTCTAACAAAGTATTGTAATTGCACTGGTTTTGCAGTGTGCAACATGTAAATTTTGAACAAGTAAGCAAATTCGTATCCCAAAATGCAAATACAAAATTGTCAGTCAGCCAAAATGTAAAAGTTTTTACACAGAAACCACACACACACACACACACACAAACTAATGACCAAAAATGTGTATTGCATTTCAAATCTAAAAACACAAACAATGAAAAATATATAGGAATCATCCAGTAAGAACAGATAAGGAAGAGGGAGGCGTCAGACATGTCAGAACAAGAGTTCCATCATGAAGGAAGAAAAAAAAAAACCTGATGCAATTTGTTTATACAGTCCAATATGCTGAAAGAGATGGAAATGTTATTTTAGTTGACATTACCACATACCACTTGATGAAATAAAAGCAACATAATGAGGCAACAATATAGCATTCTACCATTTGAATAGTTACACAATTTGAAGTGTTATTGAGAAATACAGTAAGAGAGTATAAGAGTTGTTTAATATTAGTACATTGTATTGCCAAATAATCAGTTATTTTAGTATTATTTATATACTATGGTAGTATTTATTAAAATGTTGAATTAGTGTGTTGAATTTCCATTTTAAATGTAGTTTAAATAATTCAGTAATTTTATGTGATTGTCATTTTTATCGTTTTTTTATATTTTTCTATTGATTTTTATTTATTTATTTATAGTTTTTGTAATTTTAGCACCTTAACTTCAACTTAATTTACTTTAGTATGTTCAAGGTTTTTCATCTCATATTTATATTTTATTCTATTTCAACTTTATTTCAATTACTTTTATTAATTTTATTCAATTGCAATAAAAGATTAAGTTAAATTTTAGTTAACAAGAAAAGACTATGTAGCAAGCACTAGTATTCCATTCCAAACACTTGAACCAACCAAATAAAATCTGGTGTATTATAAAAGGGTTTGATTAAACAAAACTAATAAAAATCATCTGTCTGTGTTGCTCAGGTCCTGGTGTGAACAATGCAGTTCTGCTGCAGATTCAAGAGAAGAAAGCCAAAGAAATGGAACTCAACAGCAAAGCTACATATGACAACATTAGCTTTGAAAGCCATGAAAAGTCAAATGGCGAAATCTCTGTACAGCCATCATATCCAGTAAAGGCTGGCATTGTGTCCAAGACCACCCAAGAACCCAGCGAATTTGAAACTGATGTTTTGTAGCTCTTACAACCTGCTCTCCCTCTTTCTTCCAATTCATTTACCTCTAAAATTAGTGAATTGATAGTATAAGAGAATCCTCCGAATGAAGGGATCACCTGCCATAACATACACTACTGCATGTGAGACCTGAGGGAAAAAACAACCAATTGCATGCTCAGAAACATTTGAAGCAGAATCTCATCTTGCTATGTCAGCTCTATGCCTCTTTATGTGGACGCAGTAGTTGCGTTACTGCTATAAAACGGTCTATCTCCTTCTGAAGATGTTCATGAGAGATACGCAGCTTGTCAGTCCTTCACCATCATTTTTACCTGATTATCTTGCCCAGGTCACACCTGAGACAAAGTGATAATGGATACAAATGAGGAGCTCAATTCCACTGTTTTAGAAATAAGAAAATTAGTACAATAGTTTAGAATTATTGTACTTTTTATTGTGTAATATTTGTAAAGTTATATTTAATTTTGTTGTTATGTTTCATATTGCCATTTTGCATGCAACTAATTGTCTTGTTGGGGACAGAAAGCAGACACTGCAACTCAAATAACACTCCAGTATAAAGAGCATCTGCTCTTGTATTATAAGCATTACTCTAATTATATTAAATGCACTGTGTGTATATCTACATTCTGTATAAATGTTCAATATTATTATCTCAATAGTTCAATATCTCAACTTTGCATTCAAAGTTTACCATTTACTGTTAAAGGAACAATAAAGCACTTTTACAGCAGTTTATTGGCTGTATGAATGTAGGCAAACTAATACTAATTTCAGAGGCAATCAATGAACTTCTTTTTTTAAAGGATATTTTTACAGGATAAATATAAAAAAATGTAAAAACACTGTAAAAAAACATAAACAGTCAAAATAAACTATACTGAACTGTAATATTGCCTTCGCATATGAATATTATCTAGCAAGTATTCAAATACTTAAGCCTGTCACTAAACAGCTTTTAACGTTATTGTACAAAATCATCCTACAGTAAATCAAAGTTCACATTTATTGGCACATATCATTCATATCATTCTATATTAAACATTTGTGCAATGAAAAACAGGTTTTATACAGCCACATAATTACACTGCATGGACCAAAATAAAAGGAAAATCAAATCCTAACAATGGAAAGCTCTGAAATTAATGACACTACACTAATGAAATAAAATATGTAACACTATGAATTGTGCAAACAAAGCACCTGCAATAAAAATGTGCAATTCTTACGTTCACAAACACAAACACACACACACACACACACACACGCACGTACCCAAAGACTTTAACCCAGAAATCTGTTGCTCTCTGGCCAATACTGCTGCATAAGGGAAATCTCTCTCACTCACACATGCACTCATTCACTGGTGCAGAGTTCACGATGGTCAAAGGGGATGTTTGGAGAAAAACAAGGGCCTAGTCTCTTAAAATGTATTATATCTTTCATGAATTAATTAGCATAGCTATCAGCAATAAAATAAACGTCCGAAACACATAAGTCTATAAAGATAAACCTCTAAAGACTGAAAGACTGTATATCTTGGCTGATTCTTGTTTCATCAAGTAAAAAAAAAAAAAAACACTGAGCCATCTGCCATCTAGTGGACATTTGTTTTGTTGTGACAAAGTAAACTATTCGTACACACTTCAAGAGCACATTTGGGCTTGCTATTCCCTATGTATACACATAATATTCACAAAATAATTTAGTTTAATGACTAAATTTACATTTTTAAAACCATTTTCTAAAATGTAACTCTCTGGTCTGACTGAATAACATGTACTGCTCTGTCAAACAGACCAATCCAGAACCTGATGGGTGACTTATGAAACACAGCAGATATTGATCTGTTGATGACCATGTAGAACTGAAGCATCTAGTTCCCTCCCGCATGAAATATTGTCTCAAACTATGCGTTAAGACCTAAACACGGTTCATGAGGGTGCTTCACAGCAGGAGAAGCTCTGACTTAACATCAGTAACTCAGAATCTCTGGTAGACAGGCGGACGTCCCGTTCAGAGGTCAGCATGTAAGAGACCTGTGTTCACGAGCCTTCAGTCTTGCTCTTTTTTCCCTCCTAACAGAGATAGTGGCAATTGAAAAATTATGAATTTCTGAATATCATAGAATTGGACTTGTCACCCATTTTTAATGGGCCCAACACAGTTTTTGAAAGAATGTCATATTCTTTATTTGTTTTAAATATGTGGTCTGATACTTTTGAACCCCATAACATGCAAAACAAAAGCAAAAAAGGCACACACAAAAAAAAGCAAAGCAAAACAAAACAGTATTGCACATGCACAAGGTTTGTTTGGTTCAAACATTTGTGATTGTGTAACCACGTATTTCCAAAAAAAAAATTATATACATGTACGTACATTTTTTAAATATTATCAGTATTAACAACTTGAAAATGTTGAAAATCACAATTTTCAGAATATTGTTGTATTAGGTTTGTCCCCCTTTTTGAATGAATATGTATGTCATAATTATTGATGTTATAACGTTTATTTGTTTTAAATGTGGTCTCATACTTTTGGACTGAATAGCATAACAAAAATAAATAAATAAATAAAATAAAACCAAAATAAAAAGCACAAAGGACAAAACAAATTAAAACAACACAAAACACAACAAAACAAATAGCACAAAGCAAAACAAAAAACAAAACACACACCCAAAAAAGTAAATAAATAAAAAAATTGTCAAAATAAAATAAAAAGCGCAAAGTAAAACAAAGAACAAAATGCAACAAAACAAAACACAGCATTGCACTCGCACCTTGTCAAAGTTTGGCTTAGTTCATACCTTTTCGGTTGCGTAACCATACATTTCCAAAGAGCAGCATAGAGGGCTAACAGAAAGCCTATGAACACTGCCGCAGCAATCGCACCTGCAAACACACATACATACACCAAACGTCCGAAACACATAAAGTCTATAAAGATAAACCTCTAAAGACTGAAAGACTGTATATCTTGGCTGATTCTTGTTTCATCAAGTAAAAAAAAAAAAAAACACTGAGCCATCTGCCATCTAGTGGACATTTGTTTTGTTGTGACAAAGTAAACTATTCGTACACACTTCAAGAGCACATTTGGGCTTGCTATTCCCTATGTATACACATAATATTCACAAAATAATTTAGTTTAATGACTAAATTTACATTTTTAAAACCATTTTCTAAAATGTAACTCTCTGGTCTGACTGAATAACATGTACTGCTCTGTCAAACAGACCAATCCAGAACCTGATGGGTGACTTATGAAACACAGCAGATATTGATCTGTTGATGACCATGTAGAACTGAAGCATCTAGTTCCCTCCCGCATGAAATATTGTCTCAAACTATGCGTTAAGACCTAAACACGGTTCATGAGGGTGCTTCACAGCAGGAGAAGCTCTGACTTAACATCAGTAACTCAGAATCTCTGGTAGACAGGCGGACGTCCCGTTCAGAGGTCAGCATGTAAGAGACCTGTGTTCACGAGCCTTCAGTCTTGCTCTTTTTTCCCTCCTAACAGAGATAGTGGCAATTGAAAAATTATGAATTTCTGAATATCATAGAATTGGACTTGTCACCCATTTTTAATGGGCCCAACACAGTTTTTGAAAGAATGTCATATTCTTTATTTGTTTTAAATATGTGGTCTGATACTTTTGAACCCCATAACATGCAAAACAAAAGCAAAAAAGGCACACACAAAAAAAAGCAAAGCAAAACAAAACAGTATTGCACATGCACAAGGTTTGTTTGGTTCAAACATTTGTGATTGTGTAACCACGTATTTCCAAAAAAAAAATTATATACATGTACGTACATTTTTTAAATATTATCAGTATTAACAACTTGAAAATGTTGAAAATCACAATTTTCAGAATATTGTTGTATTAGGTTTGTCCCCCTTTTTGAATGAATATGTATGTCATAATTATTGATGTTATAACGTTTATTTGTTTTAAATGTGGTCTCATACTTTTGGACTGAATAGCATAACAAAAATAAATAAATAAATAAAATAAAACCAAAATAAAAAGCACAAAGGACAAAACAAATTAAAACAACACAAAACACAACAAAACAAATAGCACAAAGCAAAACAAAAAACAAAACACACACCCAAAAAAGTAAATAAATAAAAAAATTGTCAAAATAAAATAAAAAGCGCAAAGTAAAACAAAGAACAAAATGCAACAAAACAAAACACAGCATTGCACTCGCACCTTGTCAAAGTTTGGCTTAGTTCATACCTTTTCGGTTGCGTAACCATACATTTCCAAAGAGCAGCATAGAGGGCTAACAGAAAGCCTATGAACACTGCCGCAGCAATCGCACCTGCAAACACACATACATACACCTGTTACACTGCTGTCTGCAGTCTGTAAAACATTTGTACACAGAGGCACATAATCTGTGTCCTCTACCCAGAGATGAGATCCGTAACACTGATATAGAGTGTGACAGGCTACAGCTTCATTGTCTGCACTTCAAAATCACTGGTATTTCCAGTGAAAAATGCAGCTTAGACACTCTGGTACTATTAGTAAACATCTCCTATTTATGAAACATCACAGCTGCTTTATATACTGATCTTAGGCATGTGAAAGGTCAAAGGTCCCACTAAATGGGAAAGAACTGTCAGTTTGTTTTTCATTAGTGTTTTTCATCAAGGAGACTGACCCTGAGAATCAAGACATATATAGACATAAACAGTGTGTGTTTAAAGAGATATATGGTGTAGTGAGGAAACAGAGGGAGATGGAAAATCCCAGTGATGACTTGGAAACCTGTTTGAGCCTGTGAGAGGAGAAGCTGAAACAAGGAAAATCAACCCTTAACTATGATTTAACACTCAACATTCACTTTCTCTTCCACACCCTGGTTTTTAGATTAGTTTTAAAAACAAATAAAATCTGATTTAGGGCATGGTCAGGAGAAATTATGCAAACCATATCAGCTAATCTCTAATGACTGATCAAGTATTTATGTACACAGTAAGTACACAAAAAATAAATAAATAAATAAAGAGTCACTGGGTGATCTCTCTCTCTATGTATGTATATATACTATCTACATTTTTGTGCTTAAGGAGGTGGAAAAATCTATATCCTTCTAATAGTTCATACATATACAGTAGATATAGAGTCAATTTAAAAATTGTGATATTTCTGAGAAAAGCTCTAGCAGCATTTGTTTGCAGGTTAGTTGGTATTTTTTGTAATTCAATGAAATTTAGATATTTTAAGTTTCACTTTGTGTGGTCAATAAATGACATTCTCACAAACATTTAGCAAACAACAGGTTATATTCTCATGAAATGATCAGTTTATCCACTGATGATTCAACAGCATCCTTTCTCACAGACCCACACACCCTCGAATACTCCTCAGTACAACCAGATTTCTCTAGAAATGTATATTTTTTGAGAATTTATTGAGTTATTGTTGGACAAAATAGCCCCTTGTTTCTTCCCGGCAAAAGGTCAAACAAGTTGCAAAATCGAATGATTAATTTCACACTTGATTTCAGCTCTTCTCAGAACATGAAGAGAAAAAGACAAACGTCATCTACAGGAGAAAGATCACTAAAAGTGGAGAGGACACAGATAAATCATGTTTCCAAAGGTTTTGTTTTGACAGTACTATATAGTGTGTGTATATATAAATAACAGGAGGGGCTGGTCACATCACTGACAGGTGAAGTATTCAGGCTTGGTCTGTTTGAGCTGTCAGCAAACAAACATATATTTCTGTTGTAATGTGTAGTTTGGGGTCAGTAAGATTTTTTTAATGTTGGCAAAGAAGCTCACCAAGGCTGCACTGTAAAAAAAAAATTACGGTAAAAAATACAGTAGCAACATTTTAGGTTTTACGGTTTTAACTTAAATTTACAGTTAAATACCGTAATTTCATTAACTGAAATAATGTTAATATACCAGCCTACTGAAGTACTGAAATCTGTTTTGTACCTTTGTAATACACTGATAATCACCAAATGCAGCTGGTGATGAGAAAGTCACATGATGAACCAAAGTCCATCACAAGCAGCTTTTAAATAATAACATATATAGAAGGTGTACAGTGTCATTCACACAAACACTAAACACCATCATGGTAACACACATGAAACTTAAATAATGCAATAAACATTCATTAAAGGGGTCATATGACGTTGCTAAAAAGAACATTATGTTGTGTATTTGGTGT
>NW_015640468.1:676554-708319 GCF_001515625.1 Sinocyclocheilus rhinocerous
AAATCTGTTTTGTACCTTTGTAATACACTAACCACCAAATGCATGTGGTGATGAGAAAGTCACATGATGAACCAAAGCCTATCACATGCAGCTTTTAAATAATAACATATATATAGAAGGTGCACAGTGTCATTCACACAAACACCAAACACCATCATGGTAACACACATTAAACTGAAATAATGCAATAAACATTAATTTAACAACATTTGGTGTAACATACAACCCTAATATACAAAATTGATAAGGAAAAACTAAGAAGAAACATAGTTATTTCAACAACAAAAAAACATCAGATTTGAAATGTAACGCAGGGAATTCTGGGAATGTCAATTTACGGTTATTCACTGTAAATTATACAGTCTTTTTCCACTTCCAAAAATGGTCTGCTACCGTAAAATTACATGTAATGTCCAATACAGTTTTTCACCATATATAGTAGGGGAATTTACCGTTAACCATTTAACAGGTTTTTACTGTAGCATTTTTACAGTCTTTTACCGTTAAATTCACGGTCATTTTTTACAGTGTGCATTTTTTTTTTAACAAAAATGCTGGAAAACACTAATATTGTGAAATATTATTACAATTTTAAATAACTGTTTTCTATTTTTATATGTTTTGAAATGTAATCATCTATTGTGACCGTCAAAAATGAGAGATTGTACCTGGTATTATTCCACTCTCTCTGTTCATGGCGGTCTCAGCAAGAGGGGGTGGACTGGTATTTGCTGAGCCTTTAGAGACAATGAAGATTATGTTAAAACATGCATGTACAAACTATCATTAACCTGATGTAATTAAGGCTGTTTGATGTACTACCATTTCTATCAGAGTTGGAGGGGGGCCATGAAGACACTGGGGAAACTATCTGGAGAGAGAAAACAACAGGCTATTCAGTATTTCCTAAATTGTATCTTTTAGGAACTAAATTAATTGCAAAAAGTAGTGTTATTATAAAGCTGGGAAGAGCCAGGACATTTTTTTAATTGTATTCGTCTGAAAGAAGAAAGTCGTATGCACCTGGATGGCTTGAGAGTGAGTAAATCATGGGGTGATTTTCATTTTTGGGTGAACTATCCCTTTAAATACCATAAGAGAATAGTGATTGGTGCGGAAGGGTTATATCAAGAGGGGGTGGACTGGTATTTGCTGAGCCTTTAGAGACAATGAAGATTATGTTAAAACATGCATGTACAAACTATCATTAACCTGATGTAATTATGTAATTATGCTGTTTGATGTACTACCATTTCTATCAGAGTTGGAGAGGGGCCATGAAGACACTGGGGAAACTATCTGGAGAGAGAAAACAACAGGCTATTCAGTATTTCCTAAATTGTATCTTTTAGGAACTAAATTAATTGCAAAAAGTAGTGTTATTATAAAGCTGGGAAGAGCCAGGACATTTTTTTAATTGTATTCGTCTGAAAGAAGAAAGTCGTATGCACCTGGATGGCTTGAGAGTGAGTAAATCATGGGGTGATTTTCATTTTTGGGTGAACTATCCCTTTAAATACCATAAGAGAATAGTGATTGGTGCGGAAGGGTTATATAAATAAGCACAGGGTGACGTTACATAAAAAAGTAAGTTGTTTCAGAAGCGTGGCTACATTTTGTAAGAATGAAAGAATGCAAAGACAACAATGATTTTTTATCTTTACACTGACACCAATCTGTGTGGATGCAGCATCACATCAGAGCAAGTTTTCAGATACAGATGTCAATGTAGACATTACCTATCCACAGGTATATTTCTCACCTATGATTAATCTATTCTGTAACAGAAAATGCCTGGTTATTTAGATAAAGCAAGTAGTATTCGTCTAGTCCTGTGATTCCAACATGACCTGCCCCATGTAGAATCAAGCAGCTTTGAAGTATTCATCAAATGTAAGTGTACATCATTTTTAATATATCTGTCAAAAGTAGTATTCAATTCTCCAGAGGTAAAACTGTGGAAAAGTTACTTGTACCTCTGTAGAACCTATCCTATCCAAGCTCTGATATGTGACAGTGAGAGAGGGGAGCATGTCCCAGCACTGTTGTTCAACAAAGATAAGAAACTATGCCATGACTGAAAGTTTCCAAAACATGCTGGAAGACAGGAAATGAGACAGAGAGAGAGAGAGAGAGGGAGCAAGAGAGATTTCCTGTTCCCAAGAAGTCTTGCTCCTCAAACATTTGATCTGTGCTGTAAATGCAGTCCTAAGTCTCTCAAAATGTAACTTTACTTTACTGAATACTAAGAAAAAACACAAAGTGTAATTCTGATACATTAACCTAATGCCAACATTTGCAATAAACATTTTTTCCTCATCTTAAAAAGGTCCTATCTTTAAAGAGCTTGTAAACAGGTGGATCATTTCTAACAGATGCACTGTAGAAGAGTTCAGTATTGCATTGCATTGTTTCTCGAGTGTTTGCTTGTACCTGTGTGAGATTATGGTCCTGTGGTTCTTCATGAACAGAGCTGTTGTTGTCTCTCACCTCCGTCCACATGTTTCAGTGCGTGTTTGTGTTTCCTCCCGTGACCATCACAAGTTGCCCAGAGTAAAGAGAGCAAAATTGCGAATGAGGCTCAAACAAAACAATGTAGAATCCCCCTTAGTTTGCTTTTAAAGTGGGCGGGGTAAGTAGAGCTCATGGGCGGGGCAACATGCTCTACAACGCCTCTACAGTTAAGCTTTTCCAGAGCAACAACAACCAGTACTGCATTAAGATACAATAACATAAAAGGAATAAAAAAGAAAATATACAGTAACACCTCAATCAGTAAGAAAAATATCATCATAAGCCTTAAGAAACTTGTAATTCTTATTGTTAACAATGAGTTTAAACGATTTAACAATCAGCAAAATCTCGGCAAGAAAGACATCAAATCTAGTTAAAATCTTGAGAAATTTGTTTTTGTGAATAAAAAATTTACAATTCAAAACAACAAAAATTAACAACAAGATCGATAGCACATGGTCATTGCCAGAAAAATATAGAAATATATCTTTCAGCGAAAATGTTAAATTATATTTAATAAAAGAAGACAAATAACAACTTAGGTTCTCCCAAAGAGATTTAACCTGATTGCAATGATAGAATGAATGAAGTAACCTTCCTTCCTCAGCTTTGCAGAATAGGCTACACATAAATTAGAGAGATCTAAAAAAAAAAATAATGACAGGCTTCTCATTTTTGCGTGGAATATCCCATTAGCACATCAAATGCAATGTGCTACATTTGAAACGGTAGGCTATATTTTATTGTGTTACACTGCCATCTTGTTGCACGAACACTTGGTGCATATTAACTGAGTAGTATTGCATTTAAAACTTGCTCTTGAACTTTTTAATATTATTAACATTAAATACTACTGTTATTTACAAAATATTGATATATTTAAATAATTTATGATCAATTGCAAAGCCAGTAAAATAATCATTATTGATGTACAGTGTTGTATTACATTTTATGTATACTGTAATGTGAGAATGAAACAAGTGAAACAATTGCCTGAACTTTAACTTATATTTGTGTTTATTATTTTTAGTAGTAATTAGTTTGAGATCAAACAATAATTAACCTCCAGCAGTATGATTATGGACCTCCTGTTAAAGACTCCTGTCTACTTTTTTTTTTTTTTTTGATTCTGCAATTTGATACTAAAATTAGTAAGAAAGACATCAAGCAAATGATTATGCCACACTGTCTACCATCATGCAAAGGGTGTTTGTTGATGCAGGTGACCCATTACATCAATTTACTTCTTAATCACAGTTCTGTTTTTGATGGTCTGACATCAGAGAAAAGCAGAAATGGAAGAGTGAGAAACGGTCCTTGACCACAGGGCTTTCGCTCTCAGTGACGTACAGCAATATTATGTAAGGCCAAAATTACTGGTTCTCCCTGCTGAAGATTGCAATTAGCATTGCTAAATGTAGAATAGTCAGCCTCTACTTGTATGTCTTGGGCAACAACCCCCCGCCCCCCCCTTGTGTCCCTTCTCTTGCTAATAGTGAAATAGTGTTTTTAGCTGATGGTCACACTCTCAGAAAAAAAAGGTACAAATCTGTCACTGGGGCGGAACCCTAAAGTACAAAAGCTAAAAGGTACATCTTTCCACCTTATTTACCCCTAAAAGCTACATATTAGTGCCCTAAAGGTATATAATAGTACTTTAAAAGTACATATTAGTGCCTAAAGTGTACATATGATTACCTGTTGAAATGTACCACCCCAGTGACAGTTTTGTACCTTTTTTTCTGAGAGTGTAGCCTATAACATTGTTCTGCCTTTTCAGCAGTGCATGACCACCTAGGATAAAATAAAATTAAGAGTTACTTAGTTTCACTTTTAAACCTGCTACATAACTTCCACATATTCACAAGATGTGCAGGCAATATTTCCAGCACTGTCATTCGAACTTTTGTTTGGTTAGAGCCACATCCGTTATGAACAACTGCCTGCTGTGACCACAAAAAAACAAGCCCACTCTCTTGTACTATACATGCAGATGACTTGAATATGTCCAGAAGTTTGCACACCTCATTATTTCACTGCAAAAACAACATTTCTGTCTTGTTTTCCGAGGGGATTTTTTTTTTTAAGATTTTAAAGGGGTCCTATTATGCTATTTTACAAAGTCTTGATTTTGTTTTGGGGGTGTACTAGAACAGGCTCTCATACTAGGTTGTTCGAAAAACAAATTATTTTCACATATTTTACATAAAGTTGAAAAAAGTAAAAAAGCATAATTAAGAAGCATTTCTTTAAGTTTTTAAGCAATTTTTTTTCTTGTTATAACATTTTTTGCGAGGTTTATGTTTAAACACAAAAAATAAACAATTCATAGTTTATCTATATTTTGGCTCATTTGACCCATGCATCAGAATACAAATATTTGCATGTAAGAAGCAGCAGGTGGCAGTAATACATCACGTCTCGTGTCATCCACCTGAACGCTGTCATAAAGTTCTGCTCCAAAACAGGATGCAAGACTTCATTGCGTTAATCATAAACATATATGTATATGTAATAGAATGTTTATGACATTTTGTTTGACATCAGTTTTAATCAAACACAATTATCCAGCAAAATTTGTGACTATTGCAATTTAATCAACTACTCCACAACACTTTTTAAAGTTTTGTCATGATCCATCCTGATCGAGGTCTTGAGAATCCCTGAAATGTCATGGCAGTTTCATGGAGTAGGATGCAGAAGTACATTTTATTTTATTTTATTTTAAATCTAAGGCTCCTTATCATAATTCTTCTCTTATGTTATCATTTCAATATTTTATTGTTTATTTTAAATCAATGGCTTCTTCATCTTCAGCCTTGTTGTACTGTATAAAGGGCTGGACCAGGATGGATAATTAAATCCATTGTGATAAATGTCTTTATACTTTCTTTCTCCACTATTTATCTTTATGTTTGAGTGTAATGTTAATTTAAACTTTTATTACAACAGACCTCTAAAAACAACAACACAAGTCACTCAATAGTACAGCAGCTTTATTTACAACAATGAATCACATGTACAAAGTATATTCAAATCCTGCATTAAATAATTTAACAGCTGTGATTACCACTGAATATAAACATAATTTAAAAGTCAATAAATAAAACAAGCAATAAACAGTGCACAATTACCTTGCTGAACCTGACCAGTTCATATATTTACAATCACATCTACATAGTTCCCTGCGCGTCTCTCCTAAACTCCAAACAGTCATGAAGGTGTAAGTATATGTAACACTACCTGAATGTGCTCAGGACAATAGCTAACAAGAAAAGATGTATGCTGTGTCTAAAAGCGTATTTAACTGCAAACATCTGGCTTTACGGCATAAAATAATACATATGTTAAATATTTCAATAGACTGTATGCATGTGGTTAATAGATGTTGCCAAACAACCCTGTAGCCGGCCACTTCACATACGCAATGCAATGCTGAAAAGGAGAAAAGCACTTTCACCATATGGAGAGGCTTTGAGAGGCCGCTAGAACATTGCGGGTCAGCTGTAATTCATGAGATCCACCTGACGAGGCCGAATCGTGGTTTATCACGGTGTCAGCATGCAGGTGGCCATCTTGCATGCCACAGCGGAAATGAGAGCCGCGCCCCGACCGCTCCCCTCTTCTGATTGGATGAAGGTAATTTCGCAGTGAGGATTAATTTCCCACACAAGCTTATGGAACCGCTCCTTGAAACTGAATGGGAGAATTTGGAAAACACATTTTAATTGTGTTTATATCACATTGTATTATATCCTTTACTCTATCTCTGTTTCCTCTTAATTTCCCCCCTCATTTCTCTTTGTTTGCCTTCCCATAATCTGTCTCACTCCTCTTGTACTTACTGAGGGTGTAGTTTGTAGACAGAGCCATCGACTCCAACAGTGATCTTCAGTTGCTCTTGACAGCGGCGTTCCCTCATTAGGTTGATGACGCCAGCGAGGCCGGCCCCGCACATGTGAGCGGCTCGCGTAGACACGCTCTCACAGACCAGACGCACAACGTCACAGTCCAGCTCCGATGGTAAGATTCCCAGTGTGCTTAGGATGTTGTAGATCTGCTTTCTGTCCCCTGTGTCACTGAAATTAATCAAATAAAATGTGTATTAAGGTACAAGCATACGTTGTTATATCAATTCTGATTCTCTTAACCTTGCAGAGATAGTATCATCTATTCATCATCTTTGACATTTCCCTTGTGGAAAAGAAGTATACTTTAGCATATTTTTAGTATCTATTACAGATATACTTTAGATGAATATACTTAAAGGTGGGGTAAGCGATTTTTCAAAAACGCTTTAGAAAACTTGATTTGGGCCGACTAGCAAAACAAACTTGTAGCCAATCAGCAGTATGGGGCGTGTCTACTCATGATGTGGAGGAGAGAGCGTTCAGTGCACAGGACGGACAATTAGCAAGCCGAGCGACAGAAAGATAGAGATGGCGAATAAAAAACAAAAGAGGAAAACGTCTGCGGAACAAAAGAAGGCTTAAGGCAATAAGGCAAGAAGTAGGACCCGTGTAAATATCGGATCAGCTTTCCAGCGCTGGAGAGAACTCAAGGAGCGGAAGGCCTGCGATCGGACGCCGAGGTTGCTTTGTTTCTTCTCGATAGGTGAGTAACACCGTTTCTGCGCCGCAACAGCTAAAGTCTGTCTAGTACACTGGACGCGACCTTGAAAATCATTTGAAATTTGTGTCAATACGTCATGAATAGAAAGCAGCAGCAGTTTTCTGTCGGGGATTTGTCGTGTCGTGCCGCGCCGCAACCAGTGTAGACCATATATATGTATATATTAATCTATGGTGTAGACAGCATCACTGATTATAATGAGTTCTATAGTATTTTGTTGCGCCGCGCCACTCGCGTCCGGTGTAGACACAGTGTAACATTGGTTTTGCTTTTTCACAGAACTAATCGTTGCCTGGGTTGCGTACGTATGTGTGGGGCGGATCTATCAAAATAGGGGCGAGACCCTTTTGGGGTAGGGGCGTGTTTGTTTTGGTGATTTCAAATGTCCACATAGGCTACCAGAAATCACTTACCCCACCTTTAAGTGTGAACTGAATGTAATGTTTTCTGATACTAAACTGTATATTTGCAATTAAATGTTTTGTTTAAAATGATATTAATTCTTCTTCTTCTTCTTCTTTCAAGCACAACAGATTATTAAATCATAATGATTTAGAGTGTACTTTAAAGTAAAACATTTAAGTGTGTTAAATGCACTCTTAAGTGCAATGAAGTGACCTTTAATTTCATTAATATATTATCTGTACATACAGATTTTTATTTAGTTTTGAAGTACACTACACTGAAGTGTACATTCAATGCAGTTAAGTGCACTTTTTTTTCACAAAGGTTTTTGAAGCTTCTGATTTCAATACAATACAAATTTCTAAACATTTTTAAAAGAACGACATAAGATATAAAGCCTTGTTTTCTGAAAAGAGTGATCAAAATTGTTTATGCTAAAACAAGAACACCATTGGCAGATATTTACTTGTTTTCAGTATAAACGCTTAATTTTGATATTCAGAAAGCAAAACGTAATATCTTATGTCACTTTGATTCTCAAACAAATGTATCTTGATTCAGGAATGTTTAAAGAAACAAAAAATCTACAGTAACTTTTCTCTTTTTAAAATCATCAGCCATACCTCTCAATCTGGGAGACGAAGCGAGTTTCAAAAGCTCCACGTGTTTTCAGCAGGTCTGAGGCTTCGCCGTTAAACAGCAGATTTTCATTCACTAGTTTTAGCAGCACAAGACGCACAAGCTCCCCCATATACTTTCCACCAATCAGCTTCTCATACCTAGAGTCGTGAGAAAAGAATATGTAGATATTATGTAGAATATGTAGATAATATGAAATATTTTAATGTTAGTAAAAGCCTGAGGATAATCATGAAATACAAATGGCCTAAAGTGACGTGGACAGAGGAGCGGCCCATTGAGTATCTTCTAGCATACATTGTAAATACCCATTAAGCGAGCAGCTTCACTAATGATCTCCTTCCCTGGCCATTAATCCAGCCGTGTGTATTCCAGCACTGACGTGGCTACCGTCAGTATCTGCACATGTACAGAAAAACAACCCTTGTCACCTGGAGACCACATAAGAGCTCCAGGTTGCCATATAACTAAGCTCTTCTTAAACTTAGAAGCAAGTATGTAAGGACATCTGCGTTTCAGATTCAGACATTGATCATACTGCTGCTCCTAAAGTGTCTAATCTAGTTACAGATGTGATATCTGAGGAAATTGTGCATGTATCTTCACATTTTAGTCAGAAGTCAGAAAGACCTTTATTGCCAAGTATGTTTGCACATACAAGGAATTTGTTTTGGTGACAGAAGCTTCTAGTACACAGAGACAACAACAACACAGAGATAATATACATATTTTTATTATCTTTATTATCTCATACATATATATATATATATATATATATATATAAACAAAAATAGACAAAAATTGTGTGTACAAGTGTGCTATAGATCGAATGGAATAGAATAAGATATAGGGATAGACTAAGATGGGTGGTATCAAATAAATATAAGTGATGTTGCACATATTGCACATATTTGTATTGCACAATGGGGAGAGCATTTAACTGTCTTGTATAAATATTATGTGTCAAATACTGTACTTTCATAGATGAGGAGTTAAAAAAATATGTTCCTGTAAATGTTTTAGATTACATCAAAATCAAAAATAGCAAAGAAAGATGCATAGATCCATATTTTTGTGATGACTTAACATGTAATTTAAAGTAAAACTTTTAATTTGATATTATTACAAAATGCACTTTTTAAAAGTGTATTTAAGTGTGATAAGAAACAGTCATGAAAGTACAACTTAAAGTAGCCTGAAGTGGCCTTTATTTCGTTAATGTATTATCTGCAAGTATGTTTTTTCTTAAATTTACTTTTGAGATTTATCACCTATCAAATATTTCTTTCATAGACGCGATACTGAAATAATATGTCCCTGTGGTTGTTTTAGATCAAAATTGCATAAAAAATATCCTAAAATATCAGACTAAAATGCATAACTCCATATTTTTAAGTATGTTTAAATTAAACAAAATTAAAGAAAATGTCTTATTTGTTGTGCTGCTATAACATATCCAAGATATATTTTTTTTAGTTAATTGAAGATATTGAGCAATGTTCAAAAGTCTGAGATCACTAAAAATGTGTTTCATGTTCTAATCATGTTCTAAAGTGCATCTTTTTTTTTTTTTTTAAAGCTCACGGTACTCACAGCTGATGTCCAGGGTTTAGTGATGTCTCATCAATAACGCGATCATACTCCAGCCGGAAGTCCTCCAGTTCACCATTGTCCCCAAACGCTCCCCACTCTGTGTTCACACACATCCTCCCCTCCTCTCCCTCCACCAGCTCCACCTTATGCATCTCCTCCATATAACACGCATTACAGCCGGTACCTGAGAAACCATGAAAAAATGAAAGAGAAAAAGAGAGACAACAAAAACATTAAACTAAAAGCTTCAGGCCTATTGCTTTATTGCCATGCTGTTTTTTCCTGAATGGTTGATAAAATATTCCATCTTCCTGTAATAAAGTTTATGTCCGTGGTCTAATTATATTTACATGGGTCTAAGTGTGTGCGGTCACTCTCTTACCTACTATCATGCCAACTTCACAGCTGTGGTCTTCATAGTAGCAGGAGATCATTGTGGCTACTGTGTCATTCACCATGGCAACCACATCCATTTCAAAGTCCTAAACAAAGATTTATTCAATCACTTTTATAGGACAGCTGTTTTAACCTTTTATTATAAGCTTTTAAGGTGTCTAATGTACCACTGGTTTAAAAGCAGCTTTCCATTCTCCTTACAAGCCTTTCCACTACCAGTTAGACAAGATTCAAGAACAGAATTTGTGCTGGAAATGTTTAGTATGAAAGGTAAGTCATGCATACTAACCCCTCTTCTTTTAATGGCGTCTCTCAGTAGACCCACAACGTTATTTCCCTCAGCACCAGAGGCCTTGAAGCCTTTAGTCCAGTTAAGCAGAATGCCCTGCAACAAATGAAACATAAAATAGTACGTCTGTTAATCCAAAGCATTGAAAAAAGCACATCCATATTAAAGTGCATCTCATCTTCACTTTGTAATTAAATGAGTTTAAAAATACGGCACACATCTGCCACAGCTTCAATGTGATTAAACCTTAAGAGGCTCATGTTTACATGCATACAGACACTGACCTTGTCCAAATCCTCATGACGAACTGGAAAAGAGAAGGTGAATCCCAGTGGAAGCTTCTTATGTTTCAGATTATGTTTGTCCAGGAAGTCAGATATGCAGCCGGCAATGTAATCAAACAACTATATATAGAGAAAAGGGGGTATAATGAGTCTAAAATGTCAGAATATGTGTATGTACAGAATGTTTGACCTTTTAATATCTTACCATTTCAGCTGTGCCAGTCATGGTGTCTTCAGGAATGGAGTACATGTGATGCTTCGTCTCCACCTTCCAGCCGCGCTCTTCATCCTCACCCACTTTCACCAGCATCACTCGAAAGTTTGTCCCTCCAAGATCCAGTGCCAGGAAATCACCAACCTCTGAGATGAGTCACATGAATCAGCATCAGCAACATTATGAGTCATAGGAATCAACATCTGATTCCAGAAAAGAAAGCCCATTAGGACTTTTTGTCAATGTACTCATCGTTATTTACATAAACTAACCTAATAAGAAGCTATTATTGATTAAACTCTGTAACACACTGCAATATATTTACTTTATGTCACTTAAAGGAACAGTCCACCAGTCCATGTTATTCCAAACCTATACAACTTTCTTTATTCTGCAGAATACAAAAGATATTTTGAAAAATACCTGCTTTCTGTCCTTACAATGAAAGTCAATGGGGTCCAATATTGTTTTAGACTCCACTGACTTTCACTGTAAGGACAAAATAGTTAAAACATTCTTCAAAAAAATGTATGCTCCACATAAGAAATTTAGTTATGCAGTTTTGGAATGGCATGAGGGTGAGTAAACAGATATATGCTTCCTAGAGCATATGTCTGATGCCACATAAAATGACAACATAAAGTACAGTCCCAAACGAAAATATTTTAATTTTAATTTTAATTACACATTTATGTATAGACAAAAAGTTATAAAATACAGCATATAAATTATACTCAACCAACCAAAAAAAATGAAACACAGGACTTTTGTTTTATCTGACTTCCCTTTATATTAACATGTAGTTTCCCAGCATGAGGATCAGAGCAGAACTCTTACCAGAGCCTTCAGGTGTGGAGCGGACATAAGTGGGCAGCATTTTGACGCTGGCTTCATTGTGTGTCTCCACTCGCAGTCCCCTCTCCATCTCTCTCCGCATTCTCCTCATCACTTCCTCTAGATCTTCTTTACTCAACAGAAATTCAGACAAAATTTGCTCCACCTGTAGAATATGCCAGAAAGAGAGAGATTCAAATAAGTAAACAGTCATAATTTGATATTAACAGGCTGTATGCTTCAGATTATCTCAAATGTGTTTGTAACACTCACAGTAGTGCCAATGAATAAAAAAAATGATGATTCATATCAGTCTAAACATAGATACTCTAGTTTTATTGCTTTGGCTCTTACCATGAGAATTCTCTCCAGTACTGACTCAAAGTCACTCAGCATCCCTTGCCTACGAGCTGAAGTAAGACACGGCATCTTTGCAAGTCTTTTCACAACAAGTGTATGATGAGCGTTGATTTGCTTAAATTTGAATGTGTGTGAGGTGCATAGAGATGCTCAGCTGTTTTTATGCTCCAGTGAAGGAGGTGGGGAGGTGTGGCCACAAAAGATCATTGCCTTCTGTGTACACACACATGGTAAACACACATACACACACACACACACACACACACACATATGCACATTTAATCTCACCCATCACCTTGGAAACCTAGCTGTCAAGGCTGCTCGGCATGATCACGCGCTTCACAGCGAACATGACCTGACCTTTGCCTCCATGGGAAATTCAAAATGAGATTGACACAATATAATCTCCATAATATAAATAAATATATGTGAAACAACAATGAACATATTATAGTACTATTATATTTTTACTGTTATATTAAGTATATTTACAAACACAAGCATTATTCTGATGCAAGGCAATACAAAAAATTCTAACCACATTGTACTGGGATGCACCTAAGCTGGCATGTGGCTTTCTTCAAATGTTAAAATTGTATAAAATTGTGATTGATATTATGTTGTATAATATTATATTGATTTGTCATATGTAATGTACTTTCTAGAATTTGATTTTTAAAAATGGGAATTAGGTTAAATTCAAAAATAGCTACTGAACTTAAACCCTTGCTAAATATAGATGATTTCATTTGCACAGGGCAAACATTTTTCCAGAAATAGGTCTGCAGGAATGTGATGTGAGGGAAAGTCCAAACATCAAACGTTTATTGCATTCTGAAGCGTTACCTAAGTGGTCAGACAGGGTAAAAAAAAAATCAATAAATAAAAATCAATAAGATTTTAAGTCCATTAAAAAAATCACATAAATGTGATTCTAAATTGCTCCAGAAGCATAAAAATAATATTAAAAAAAGAAAATAGTAATAATGAAGAATTTGACATTTGTCATCAATGGCAAGTTTATCTTGAACTTGATGGAAGTTCAAGAAAGAGAAAGATATTACAATTGTATAGCCAAATGACATAATTGAATCTTTAATATCAAGTTAAATTTTATAGAATTGCAGTTTAGAAAATTGAACTCTACAAGCCTGAACTCGGAAACATGTGCTAAAATGCTGATAACATGAAGGCTGTTGGGTGTTGATTTTGTGCACTAAATGGCCCAAATTTCTGGTTACACTTTTGTTTAGGGACCAGTTCTGACTATTAACTAGTTGCTTATTAGCATGCATATTACTAGCAGTTTGGCTGTTTATTAATACTTATAAAGCACATGACCATATTTTAGATCACTTAATTCGACCCCATATCTAAACTTAATAGCTACCTTACTAACTATTGATAAGCAGCAAATTAGGAGTTTATTGTGTCAAAAGTTGTAGTTAATAGTGAGAATTGGTCCAAGTGTGACCAAATATCCACATGGTTTTGGCTTCACATTGTATGTTGCCAATAGATAATGTTATCATATTTGGGTTAGTTACATAAGTATTATTAAGTAACAAATGTATACATTTAATTTCCTTATGACCATTTTCTATATATACGGTATACTGTATGTATTTGAGAATTTATGTGTGTGTGTATAGTACTTGTAAGTAGACTGTATTATGTTTCATAATACTTATAATCAGATTGCAGTTACTTTTTTATATATTATTACACAATTTTGATCATGTAATATGCACTCACTAACAAACTATAATACACACACACACACACACACAGAGATTTTAATAAATGTGTGCTACATATTTAAAAAATGCCTTTTTATGTGTATGTGTATCAAGACCTTAAAATGTCGTGTACTCTGAGTGATCAGACACCCATTGAACTCCCACCCGAGAGTTATGGTCACAATATCTTTTGATAAAGAAGCAAGTGAATTATAGGTAAAGCTTCATAAACATCAATCACATGCCAATTTAAACAACACATGGTGACCGTACCAAAAAGAGAAAATAAAAATATTTTTAAAAGACTGTTCTTTACCTTATCCATGATATGAAGGTCCATGGTGTGTCTTCTTCATGGATGCATAATTTTCAAGAAAAATCTGCAAAAGGTGCAGGTTTTCTTTGGTTCTTCCTGAACGTCGGCTCAATGCAAATGGCTCAAATGAAATGTAAAATAAATTGTCGATCCAACCTTCTTCATGGTCAGCTGTGGATATTCCAATATAGTCAGTTACACTGGATGGTCCTTTGTGTGGATTAGTTGAGTCTTGGGGTCAGAAAGCCTAAAAAATATTTAAAACAGCTGCCACATCAGCACATGATGGGTTTCAAGAAAAATCTTCTTCACTCATCCAAAAACAAATTCCAGTATATTCCGTTGTCAGACACGAGTGGAACTTCAAACGGGACTGACTTCTGTGGTCAGATGAAACTAAAAAAATAACTTTTAGGCAGCAAACACACCAGATGGGTTTGGTGCAAACAGGGATAAAAAGTACCCCATGTCCACAGCCCAAAACAAACATCACAATCAACACAAAAATGTCTCACTGAGCACAAAATGAAGCTTCTGCCATGGTCATCCCAGTTCCCTGACCTGAACCCTGTAGAAAATGAGTGTGGTGAACTGAAGAGAAGAAGCACCAACATGGAGCTGGGAATCTGAAGGATCTGAAGGAATGGTCTCTAATCTCTTGTCAGGTGTTCTCCACACTCATCAAGCATTATAGGAGAAAACTCAGAGCTCTTATCTTAGGAAAAGGACATTGCAATAATTGGGTGCAAATAATTGTGGTTAATGTGAACGAAAGAAAAACATTTATTTCATAATAAGATTCAACCCCCCAACCCCCCACACACACACACTTTCCATTATTTTACTTCAATGATAGATTTGAATTTTGTGAATTTTTTTAATTGAAGATCAAAAGGATAAACGATGCAGATTTATTTTCACAGCCACCTTTGCTCATATTTACCAAGGGTGCCAATATTAGTGGTTGGCACCGTACTTGTGTAATCTAGTGAAAATTTGCTGAAAATTGTGAACAATTCATAAAATGAACTGACTCAAAAGAGTAATACATTTTTAAGTTGGGTTTAGTTCTTAATGACTCCACATGCACAATGCTGTCACACAGTCTATTTTCTTCACACACTGTACCCAATTCAACACAATCCAAGCAACCCCAAAATATAACAGTCACAAGGACTGTGCATGTCCCAGAGCTTCACTCAAGGACACTATGTTGATACGCAAGCTCTGTAATTCTCCAGGCCATGAGCTGCCCTAATTTGGTTTGAGCATGTAACATTTGTACCACCATCCAGACTCACATAAACTCACATACTACCACTGTCTCAGGCCCTTGTTTCTTTCTTTCACATTCACATTCTCATTTTCATTGCATCCATCCATAATTTTCACCTCTTATAAGTCCCCCTTACTCTCCCCTCCCTATCCAACACTTTATCTCATTTTCCTCCCCACAGGAATCTGAGTACTTGGGCAGTTATCAGGGCTCCTGTATTTAGGAGGCTCTGGTGCCCATGTAGGGGACTAATAGAAGCACTGTAGACCTTTATAGAGAAACAAGTGATAAGAGTCCTCATACTTAAAGACTCCATTAGCAACACCACTGACGCAGGAGCACAAACACAGAGCAAAGCAGATAGTCAACATGGTGAGTGGACACAGCTACTTTTTTTCTGGTTTTGAATATAGCAACAATTAATTTGAAATTAAGATAAAGAGGATGTATAATAGTGTACCTAGAAGCACTATACACTCTTTTAAAAAATTTCTATTAATATTGTTATTTAATGTAAGTAAAGTTAGCCTTATTCTGCGACAAATCTAAAAAAAAAAATCATTTTAATCAACTTCATTACATATATTTATTGCTGTGGATTACTATACTATGTGCTTCGAGTTATTATTATTATTATCATTTGTTTTTTGTTAAAGGCTAGTAAGAAAGCTGCAGCTAAGAGGGGGAAAACTGCTCAAAGGGGCTCCTCCAATGTCTTCTCCATGTTTGAGCAATCACAAATACAGGAGTTTAAAGAGGTCAGTCTTTATATTATATGAAAACCAAATTGAACAATATATATATATGTAAGTATACATAATATATAGACGGACACAGTTTTTGTTTTATCTAGCTGTATTTACTCAGTGCAACTTATGACATCCAAGTGAAAGATATAACACCAACATGTCAGAAAAAAAAAAAAAAAAACAGAATCACTAAGTTGGAAAAAGGATCACCCCCTCCTAAAAATGACTTGTAAACTCAATCAGGTGTAGCTAATCACCTTCTCAATGGCACACAAAGCCATTTGACTTTCAACTGTGATCAGCTGTGTTCATTTTGATTAGCTCAGCATGAAAAGAGCTTTCCTGGAGCATTTCAGTCCTTGGTAGCGCAACTGAAACAAACAATCAACTATGGGTGGCAAGGCCAATGTTGAATTTGAAAAAATTCAAAGATTTTATCAATGTCTAGAAGCACAGTGAAGTCTATTATTAAGAAATGGAAGGTATTTGTTACAACACAGACCCTCCCTGGATCGGGACGTCGCTCCAAACTGGATGAAAGAGCCAGGAGGAAACTGGAGTGTTGCAAGAAAAAAGCCACTCCTCAAGAAAGGCCACATGCAGCAACGACTGAGCTTTGAGGCAGATGAGACTAGAATTGAATTATTTGGCCTCAACACCAAATGATATGTCTGGTGGAAATCCAATACAGCTCACCATCCAAATAACGGCAATCCTACAATAGAGCATGGAGGTGGTGATATCCTGTTATGGGGGTGTTTCTCTGCAGCAGGGACTGGAGCACTTGTCAAGATATAAGTAAAACTGGATGGGGCAAAATACAGTCAAATTCTTGAGGAAAATCTGCTGCCCTCTGCCATAAAGTTGTCAATGGGAAGAAGGTTTACCTTCCAACATGACAATGACCCAAAGCACACAGCAAAACTGAGCACACAGTGTTTGAAGGAGAAAAAGGTGAATGTCCTTGCATGGACTATAGTCAGAGCCCAGACTTAAACCCTACTGAAAATCTGTGGAATGACTTGAAGTCTGCAGTTCTGCAAAGAAGAATGGGAAAATATTGCAAAGTTTAGATGTGCAAAGTTAGACAGTGACAAATCCTAACAGAATAAAGGCTGTAATTAAAGAAAAAGGTGGTTCAACAAAATACTGACAAGGGGTGATCCTTTTTCCAACTCGGTGATTGTTTTTTTTTTTCTGACATGTTGGTGTTATATATTTCACTTAGATGTTATAAGTTACACTGAGTAAATACAGTGCAATAAAACAAAAATTGTGTCCGTCTTCATTTCAGGCTGCAAAGCAACAAAATGTGATTATTTTAAAGGGGAGTGATTCTTTTCTATACCCACTATATATATATATATATATATATATACAGTATATGGGTGAAACTGTTTATAAAAAGTTGTATATACAGTACTCGAGCAAATCTCAATTGCTTGATTGTTATATCATTACAAAATGTAAACTATATTATCACCCAGCTCTAATATGCTAAAAACAATAAGGCATGATATTATAAACATATAACATCATACTTTTTTGTAAGGCTGTTTTGAAACAATGTGTATTTTGAAAAGCTACGAAAGGTACCAGCGGCAGTTGATATCAGGCTAGATTGACTAAATATAATATATAATCTAGTATAAATCATGTAACATACATATGCTTTTTTGCAGGCATTCGGCTGCGTAGATCAGAACCGGGATGGAGTTATTAACAAATCTGATCTGAAGGAAACTTATGCACAGCTAGGTATATAAAATGCATTTGCTGGAGAGTTTCAGTATACTTCCATTATACATCTGAAACATTATATAAGCAGACAGCTTTTTAGAGAAGCATTGAGTACTATGTTTGTGCAGGAAAGCTGAATGTGAGTGATGAAGAGCTGGAGTCTATGTTAGCAGAGGGAAAAGGGCCCATCAACTTTACTGTCTTCCTCACACTCTTCGGAGAAAAGCTCAATGGTATGACAACTAAACTTTCAAGATCTTAAGGCCTTGATGAATAAGAAAAAAGTCTATAAGGGACTTAATTGGAGGATTT
Source organism: Sinocyclocheilus rhinocerous (assembly GCF_001515625.1). Taxonomy (NCBI): domain Eukaryota; kingdom Metazoa; phylum Chordata; class Actinopteri; order Cypriniformes; family Cyprinidae; genus Sinocyclocheilus; species Sinocyclocheilus rhinocerous. The sequence continues at coordinate 694,847 of NW_015640468.1, forward strand.
ATTATAATTTGTGTAATATTCCTATCTCCAAACAGGCACAGACCCAGAAGAAACCATTCTTGCTGCTTTTAAACTGTTTGACCCGAATGCTACAGGAGTTGTCAATAAGGATGAGTAAGTGTATAAAACAGATTGCAAAAACATTACTGTATTTTTTTAAGAACAATTGTTGGATTTTATGTCATTCTGTTTCAGGTTCAGGAGGCTGCTAATGAACCAAGCTGATAAATTCACAGCAGAAGAGGTTAATATTTGCATTTATAAATACTAATTGCATTTAATATATATTTATCTATATATATCAGAATCAGAATCAGAATCAGAAGAGCTTTATTACCAAGTATGTTTACACACACAAGGAATTTGACTTGACGACAGGAGCTTCCAGTGTAGAAGAAAGTACAAACATAGTGCAGACATACATGATAGTGCAGACATACATAGGAATAACACAGTAGGGATGTAATATAACACTAATATAATAAAAAAAAGAAAAATTGAATAATGTACTATATACAGAAATAGAAGTATAGGAAAAAATGTAATTGTTTAGATAAATGTACATATATGTTTATTAGTGTGCAGATATGTTATTTACAAAGTGTGCAGTTTAATATAAATATACTATGTTAGTTGTGATGGACGATGTATAATTATGAAAGATTAATTGTTCAGACTGAATATAGCTTGTGGGAAAAAACTGTTCTTGTGCCTGACTGTTCTGGTGGTCAGTGCTCTGTAGCGCCGACCAGAAGGCAACAGTTCGAAGAGAGAGTGGGCTGGGTGTGAGGGGTCCAAGGTGATTTTTTTAGCCCTTTTCCTCACTCTGGAGATGTAAAGATCTTGGAGGCTGTATATATCAACATAAAATAAAATGCATAAAAAATCAATCGATACAGATAATGTTCCTAATCATTCTACTGCTATCACAAACAATGGGCTTTTGATAGCCTATATTATCAGGTGCTGTGATAAGAATGTGTACTTTTTACTTTTCACTTGTTATAATGATGTTCTAATCTACTTGATTCTCTTTCAGGTTGACCAGGCTTTTGCAGTGGCTCCAATAGATGTGGCTGGGAATATTGACTATAAATCACTTTGCTACATTATCACGCATGGTGATGAAAAGGAGGAGTCTTGAATAAAGACAAATCTTCCATTTCATTTGAAACTTCCTCAGTTTAGTTCTGTCAGCAATTCTGTTTATGTCAATTCTCAGGCATATCAACAGCTTTCATTATTAAAACCTTTGTTTTGCATTTCACAACTAGATTTATTGTTCTGGTAGTGCTAGATATAATAAAGGAGTAATACAAATCTATTGCTTGCTGTCACATGTATTGTACTTTAGGAGCAGTGCACTACAAGACAACACGTTTCATAACACAAACAGCGTTCTTGTATGTTTTTAACAGAAAAAAAATTATATGATATGAAGGCCAGCTCATTGACTTCACTTTTATATATAATTACATATTTTATCATTGTGCAGAATACATAGCCTACATATTATTGGACTAATACTAAACATAACTAACTGAACATTAGAAAAGGCCACGATGTAAAGATATTTGCTCACTTGTAAATTCTGTCTGTAATTGCTGCCCCCCACAGACAGTTTGTTGAACTGCAATGAGTAACTAGAACTTTGTGAGGCCCTTGAATTCTAGGACTACGAGTGGCACATTTTCTCAAACCTCTAATAAACTTCATGCTCAGTTGCTATGCTTTGTTTAATTATTTTAAATATAGTGAGAATAATGCATTATGTGCAAGAGGGGGGGAAATGATGTTTTAAATATGATAAACTCAAGAGAACTCAACCTTTTCAGAAATGGTCAAGAGATACCAGTATGACTTTCTTACTTCTATGGAAAACTAACAAAGATTTCTTAAAAAAAAATTAAAAAAAAAATTCTGTGTATGTTCTTCAAAATATCGACGTTTGTATTCAGAAAGAAATGCATACAAGCTTGGAATGACTTAAGGTGAGTTAAACGACGACAGAATGTTAATTTTTGATCGGACTACCGCTTTAAAGACCCCTAAAGATTCGTTGTTCAAAAAAGTGACCACAGTGTAAAAAACGATTTGTTGGTCACACTTTATTTTAAGGTCCAGTTCTCACTATTAACTAACTATTAACTGCGACTTTTGCCTCAATAAACTCCTAATTACTGATTATTAATAGTTAGTAAGGTAGTTATTAAATTTAGGTATTGAGTAGGAATAGGATTAAAGGATGTATGGTCATGCAGAATATGTGCTTTATAAGCACTAATAAACAGCCAATATGCTAGTAATATGCATGCTAATAAGCAACTATTTAATAGTAAGAACTGGTCCCTAAACTAAAGTGTTACCAATTTTTCAAAGTTGTCAATAAAACAAAGATTATGGTTACACTTTATTTTTAAGGACTAGTTCTCACTATTATCTAGTTGCTTATTAGCATGCATATTATTAGCATATTGGCTGTTTAATAGTACCGGTACTTATTATGCACATATTAATGCATTTGTCTTTGTTGCCATATTCTACATCACTTAACCCGACCCGATACCTAAACGTAACTATAATACGCAGAAAATTAGCAGTTTATTGAGGGAAAATTTGGGTTAATATGAATATGTGTTCCCTAATTTAAAGTATTACCAAGATTATTGTAGTGCGTTTCACAAGAAAATACCTTTTCAGTCTTTCTACTTTATACACATTTTCATGTTTATTTCATACTTGTTGTTTCTTTGTAATTAACTGTGAAATTTACAAGCAATTTCTGTTTTTTTTTTCGCTACACCATTTTTTTTTCAGTGCATTTGTGAAAACAGCCTGCTAGACTGTATTTTTACTGCTACCATGGCATTATTGATATATATATAATTGCCATTTTTATACAATTAAAGTGAGTGCTTACCATATTCATAGATTTACATATTGGGAATTAACATTATTAAAATAAATAAAATAAAGAGTTTCTTTCTTCTGCTGAACACAAAAGAATATATTTTGATTAAAATATATAAAAATATATATATTTTTTAAAAATCTAATGGAAGGCACAGAAGAAAGACAATCATACATGTTTGGAATTACATAATTTTCGTCTCTTTAAAAATTGGACACACTTCCCTTTACTTTCCTAATGCTCGTCTTTCACATAAAGATTAAACTTATTCAAATTAAACCTCGACACAGCCCAGATCCATTCCACAGAAATATGATATGCAAATAACCTGTGGATTCCGGAAGTGACACAGACGCGCATGTGCAGAACTGTCAAACGCAAGACTGGAAACTCAGCGCTAATGTCATCATCACCACCCAAACACTAAAAACACGACTCGGCTGACCTGTCAGTTACTTTATTATTTGCCTTTCAACCATGGGACCTCGACTTAAATTACGAAAACAACACTGCTGGTGCATCTCGACTGGGAATATAACCTGTTTTCCTCCTCAAAAGCTCTGCGTGCTGACAGAAAACAGTCCGCTGAAGTAGTTGAGCGCGAAACCTGACAATCCATGGGCTGGAAAAATGTGATTCAGGAAATTCAGGCGTAACGTTAGTTTCGCTCGTCCGGTTGTTTACACATTTTTTTTCGGACGAGGTCTCTGCTTGTATAACGTACATTTTCAGAGATCGCTGTTGTTTTGGGATCATACTAGCTAACTGGGTTGGATAGTGACACGTTGCGCGCTAAGCTAATTTAGCATTTAACTCGGGTGATTTAGACGCACAGTAATCCGTTTAGAAGACGTTGTTGCTTTAAAAGACGCACAAATCTACATACAAAACACGGGAAATACAGTTAAAGTCAACCTGAATGATTTACGAAAGTCGTGGTGGGACTGTGTAGTTTTGCCTGGCCTGATTTGGGATCAATTGGAGCTGAAGCATCTCGTTAATTTCACGTTTTCTCTTGGGATGACTACTGACGGGTGCAGGTGATGACCTGTAAGTGAACTAATCAGCCTGCCGTGTGTTAGTAGAGGATCATGATGGCTCAGCAGGAGAACGGACGTCTGTTTGAGGATACTTTGAGTGTGATGACTCTGGGCAGTCAGTTTGATGAGGAGAGCTCTTTCGGATCCGACTCTGAAATCAACGGCTTCACCAGCTCGAGACAAACTGACAAGTATGGATTCATCGGAGGAGCCCAGCAGTATTCATCCGAATCGTAAGTGCGCTGGTTTGCCAGGCTGTTCGGTGGATCCCATCAGATCCTGTCTGTGTTGCTTGGTTTTGGGTGATCGAGGTAACGTGATGAAGCGGGGAACAGAAAATACTGCATGTTTGGACTTTGATGGGTGTGTGAGTAACGTTAGTAGGAAAGCATTTGAAAGTAACATAGTTTAGATTCGTGACACACTTAAACAGAAGCATTCAAAACAAAACAAAACAAAAATGTGTGAATGAATTACTGTTGCTTAACCTATTTAATGCCATACTATATGAATTTATTATATATGTATGAAGGCCTATATATTGTTAATTATATAGCCCAATGCAAAAAAAGAACGGCATCTCTTCAAAAAGTTAGTTAAATCATACTTTATTCCTGGTGGCAGATTTAGCCTTTTAATTAGACCCTTTAAATGTAATAATAATAATGGTAATATACACTACTAGTCCATTTTTTAAAGTCTCTATTGTTTTTTAATTCTCTTATGCTCACAAAGGCTGCATTTATTTGATTAAAAAAATACAGTAAAAAGTAATATTTTGATACAGTTTTAAAAAATTATATTTAATATCTAATCTATTGTTTGTGTGTATAGTGAATTAATTTTACAATTATTAGTACAAAAGAACAGTTTGTAAAATAATGTAAAATAATAATTTTAATATCTGTTCTATTTTGTGTGTGAAAAAATATATAAATTATTGCATTTTAAAATATATAAAATTATTATAATTGTATTGTAAATTAATGTATACAGTAAAAAAACAAATATTGTGAATTTTTTTTCTTTGTAAAATAACTTTTCAGTTTTAATATCTGTTTTCTGTTGTATGCGCATGTATACATTTATATAATTATATGTACTGTATACAGCTCATGTCATGTGACTGTTTGCACCAGCCATGGAAAATGTTCACATGAAATTAGTAATTGAACTGTAATGTTTTGCTTAATACAAAAGCACCACAATCCCTCCCTTTAAAAAATGATAAATGGGAGGTTGACTGGTCAAACTAAAGCAAACAAAATCAAAACATAGCATGCAACCATGTATCTTAAACTCACCAAGATTAACCAGTCTATTTTCAGAGTTTATGAATCTGTTTTATGTAACTCGTTGAACCTGTTTTGACAGGTGTATGAAACTGACAGTTTTCTTTTCATTGAAAAAGGGGGTTAAAAAGTTCTATGTTAGTTTTCATTGATGTGGTTTGAATGGAGTGTGAGGGCGTTTCATCCTCATTTGCTTTGCAGCCAGTTGCAGTCCTGTTAAAGCTTCCTGTCTTTTATCAGCGAGGCATCTGCCCCAGGTTGGCGTCTTAATTAACACACTGTAGTCTACAGAGAAGAACACATTCATGTTGTTTACAGATACGCCTGGATTTAGGATTGTCACCACTCCATTGTGAAGAATAACGGTTTTAAACAGTAGCCTGAGACGGCAGCAGGTCTGGCTATTCGTTGTGAATTGTTAAAGAGCATGGAATAGATGAGTAAGTGATAGTTGTCCCTCTGTACTGAGTGTACAGCCGCTTTCCGTTTCCTGTGGTTTATGGGAGTGCTGGTGCCCTGAGGTTACACCGTCTCTGCCAACTACTGGAGAGAGAGCGGCCCCAAACTGAACTCTCATGAAAACGGTTTTAGTTTCCTCTGTTTTTAGTCAAAATTGCTCTGGAAAATGAAAAGGAAGTAAAACCTGCAAGTTGTAGCTTAATAGCAAAAATATTTAAAGAAACATTGCTTTCAGATCAAATTTCTAGTGGTTAGGATCGGTATCTAAGTAAAGGGGAAGCTAGCTGGTGGTAGGTGTGCTGGCAAACTGCTATATAAATGTCTCGGCCACAAGCTGAATGGTTCAAATTTGAATAGGGGAAACACAAAAGGGAAAGATAACAGGCCTGTTCATCATCTTTGCAGTAGCCTTAGGCAAAGTAGTTCACCACAGGTCGAACCCAGGGAGATTCTCACTGAAATTAGTCAGGATGAAAGTGTCTTAATCATCTACTGAATGGCTATTTACATTAGTCATGAAATTTGAATTATTCTGCCCTAATTTTTTCAGTATCTAATTGCTCTCCTTCATAAGTTTTATGTCAGTAAGATTACAGCTCTTATGCTCACCAAGGCTGCATTTATTTGATTGAAATAAAACCAGCAGTGCTGTGAAATATTATTACAATTTCAAATAAATATTTTCTGTTTTAGTCAAGTCAAGTCAAGTTTATTTGTACAGCGCTTTTCACGATACAAATCATTGCAAAGCAACTTTACAGCAAATTAAGTTTCTACAATATTTAGTGGTAGCTTATCAGTGGTGACTGTCAGTTAATGTACATATGGCAGAAATGTACGGAAAAATCAATTTTAGTGTATTGTAAGTTGTAATTTATTCCTGTGATGAAAAGCTGAATTTTCAGCGTCATTTCTCCAGTCTTCAGTGTCACATGATCCTTCAGAAATCATTCTAATATGATGATTTGATGCTTAAGAAACATTATTATTATCAATGTTGAAAATAGTTGTGCTGCTTAATGGTTTTGTGGAAACTGTGATAGATTTTTTTAATGGTTCTTCGATGAATAGAAAGATTAAAATAACAGCTTTTGTTTGAAACAGTAATCTTTTGTAACATTATAAATGACTTTACTCTCACTTTTGATCAGTCGAATGCATCATTGCTGAACAATAGTATGACTTTCTTTGAAAAAAAGGTAAATAAATAAAATAAACAAATTAATTAAATTTAAATAAATAAATAAATACTCTTACTGACCCCAAACATTTGACCAGTAGTGTGTGAAAAACGGTTTCACGGTTTGTTCATGCCTCTCTTATTATGACTTACCAAACACAGGTGTGATTGGGGAACTCATATCGAAACTTATATAACATGATTTCTGTGCATTGTTTATGCTTTGCATATATAAGTTACCTTTAATACAGTAAAGTACATCATATAAAATATATGGAAACTTCAAAAAAACTTAGCAGCTGTCCATACTCTTGGTTTGTAAGAATCTTATTTGAGATATCTTATTAGTTACTATAGTTATATAATGTTGTTGTTGTTTGTAATCTTGATGTTGAATAAATGTCCCAGTATCTTTCTTTCTTTCTTCTTTTTTGTTGTAGTTGTGATAGTTAAGTATCTGTATGAAGGACTAGGGCTGTCGCGGTGAGGGAATTTCCCTTGCGGTAATTTTGAGTGGCTCAATAGCGCGGTCTCTCATTCACTGTCTGTCTAGGCTTGTTAAGTGCAAATCTACAGAGCTTCTGTACAAATCAGCATGGTACACATTATGTTATCATTACTAACTTGTTTCATATTCAGTCCACAAGCATGAAGTGTAAAACGAGAAGGGCATAACCTTACGAAAAAATAAAACACGCAAAAATCGCGGTTGCTGCGGTTCTTGCATTCCTCTGCGGTTTGCTCGTCAATAGCGCGGTATTGCGATATTGCGGTTATCGCGACAGCCCTATGAAGGACTTAAATGTGATGAGTGACATGTTCTTTTTTTGATGTAGTATGTTTTTGTTTTATAGTTGACCCAAAAAGAAACATTTTGTCATCATTTACTCCTCCTCATATCCAAACCCTTATGACTTCATTTCTTTCTTTCGTGGAACACAAAAGGAGAAGTTAAAGGGTTAGTTCATCCAAAAATGAAAATTCTGTCATTAATTACTCACCCTCGTGTTGTTCCAAACACGTAAGACCTTCGTTCATCTTCGGAACAAAATGTAAGATATTTTTAGTCCAAAGTGACGCAGTAGAGATGAAAATGTGGAATAAAGACGTTATTTTTGTTTTCTTTGCGCAAAAAAGTATTCTCGTAGCTTCGTAACTTTACAGTTGAACCACTGATGTCACACGGACTACTTTGTCGATCATCTTGGTACTTTTCTGGACCTTGAACGTGGTAGTTACCTTGCTGTCTATGGGAGGGTCAGAGAGCCCTCAGATTTCATCAAAAATATCTTAAATTGTGTTCCGAAGATGAACGAAGAGTAATTAATGACATAATTTTTGGGTGAGCTAACCCTTTAAGCAGAATGTTTCCCCAGCTATTTTCCATACCGCAGTAGTGTAAAGATTAGAGAAGTAATCGGTTGTGAGATGTGCCGTATTGTAATCGGTTATGAGAATTGTGAGAACTAATAACATTTGGCATCTCCTTTTATAAGGAAAATGTAGAGTTCTTATTCTTTTTTCTCTCTTACACAGGGCTCAAGAAGTGCCTCTGGAAGTGTTGAGGCACAGGGAAGCCAAATGGTTGGATATGCTGAACCACTGGGACAAATGGATCAGTAAAAGGTTCAAGAAGGTAGGAGCCACAATTAGGGTTGTGACAGTGAGGAAATTTTCCCACCGGTTAATCGACGTGTGACAACACCGGTAATACTGGTATCACCGCGGGGCAGGGGGGCGTTCCCTCTTTTTCTCGCTTTCCTTCGCTTTTAAATAGCTTGTAAAAGCGGCGTGCTCATTTTACTTTCACTTTCAAATTAGGGATGCTCCGATCCGCCTTTTTCGCCTCCGATACCGATACCGATCCGATACAAGTGAAGTTTTTTTCCCTCATTTAAATTTAAATAAATGTAGAACTTATATATCTCTGTGTGTGGAACTGATAATCATTCTTTCACAATCTACTAGATACAGACTACTTCATTATAAAGAAAAATAAAATAAACAATAAATATGAAAAAATATAGGCCTATGTATATTTATAATCTATGACAAACATTTATCATAAACTAGGTTAGTGGATAATTCGGCAGCAAAAGATATTCTAGAAAAATCAGTGCACAATAATTTAGAAATCCAAACATTTAGTGAAAAAACAATATTTTGTGGGGAACAAATAAAAGTGTTGCACTAAATATGGTAAAATGTTACACATTGCTATTTGTGGAGAAATGAAATCTGATCTGTGATGCGACTGTTGTTCGGCACGCTGCATTGAGCAGCCGCGTTCAGTTTTTAATTGTAGTGTCTGTTCTTTTACTGAACTAAATTATTTTTATTACTACAAAAAATCAAAACGACGGTGGGGGTCGGCGCCGCGGTGGGCAAGTGACGTAACCGGTGTTGCGGCTTAACACCGGTATCACCGTCAACACCGTCTATCGCGGCAAGTCTAGCCACAATCAACGTTCACTAGATTCTTCAGTCAGTTGTATTCTTGTCCACTGCATGTTCCCAGGAACAGATCAGTGATGTAAGATGTTTGCCAATGTCTTGCATGTAAGCACTAGAACTGAGAAAGGAGGCATAGGTACACCAAACCGTGAAAACATGAGGAAATCATCTCCATATATCAGGACTTGGGGCTTTAAATTGAGTGTCATCTTCTTTTCTTCCCCTTCTCGTTTTTCCTCTCATTGACTTGCTCAGACAGTCCCACTGCTGCTTGAATTAATTAAAAACCTCAGCAGAATGACACCAATACACAATCGTTCCAACGCGGCCCTGTCTGTACAAGCCTAATATCACATCAGCTTTCCTTATATGGTCTTCAGTGATGTGTGTATCTATTAGTCTGAGTGTTCACCTCTGTTTTTCTCTTAAGCTTTATAAAGCTTTCACTGGGAGTGAGGCCTCTTCAGGTAAAGACAACAGAAGAGTTTTGCCAAAGGATTTCTTAACAGTCTTTGATGGCCTTTATGTTTGCATGCCTGTGTAACTGTGTGTGCTCGTCCTTGTGTCACACAGAGTTTGAAAGCAATGACACGCAATTGTGGGGTTGGGAATTGAGAACCGGTTCTTACTGAAACCAGATGAATTTCATGACATTTTCATGGCGAATCCAGAATAATGTTACCTTTTTGGTAAAATAATCAAGATATAGACATTACTATATTCTATCTCTCTTTTTATCTATCTATCTACCTATCTATCTGTCTGTCTGTCTGTCTGTCTGTCTATCTGTATCTATTACTATTACTGAATATGAGATCCCATACGAAAAAAAAAAAATTTAATGAATGCAAGATATATCTCTACTGTTACGGTTATTGGCTGATATTAGAGATTTTTTTTTTAACTGATTCATATTGACACATTATATATTTAACTGCATGCTCATTTTCACCTATTTTTACATTTACCTTTACTGTCAATTTTACGTTTGCTTAAAGCCACCCAAAAATGAAAATTACCCCATGATTTACTCACCCTCAAGCCATCCTAGGTGTAAATGACTTCTTCTTTAAGACGTTAAATATTAAAAAATGTCCTGGCTCTTCCAAGCTTTATAATGGATGGATGCACTTTATTTTGCTTCAAACCTCGACCTCCATTCACTGCCGTTATAAAGCTTGGAAGAGCCAGGACATTTTTTTTAAATAACTCCGACTGTATTCGTCTGAAAGAATAAAGTCATATACACCTAGGATGGCTTGAGGGTGAGTAAATCATGGGGTAATTTTCATTTTTGGGTGAACTATTATTAACCTTTAAAGTTAAAAAAAAACTGATTTAATAACGCTATTAAATGTAATCTGTAGCTTACTTTCAAAATGAATGTCTTTTTTTCATACTGTACATCCTATTTATATATCCTTTGAAGTAATGCAAAGGCAATAAACAGAAAATGCATCTTTCTGTTGGTTCTTGTCTTTATTGGTCACATGTAATAACAAAACCAGTGCAGCCATTGTTGTGTGACAAGAATCTTTTTGGGAACCCAAATCATCATGTAGAATCAGAACCAGCATAGTTAAAATGTTAAATCATAAAGTGGCTTTTGTGTTAAAGGGAAACTGACATATTTGTGTCAATTAACCATTTGAAAATGATGTCTGGATTACCTGTTTTGTGTAATCACAGTGAACGCATGCTGGTCCCTGCTTATCTGAAAATTTCCCCATCAGTGTGTGACGTTCAGACCTCTGTCACCCACAGGTGCGACTGCGATGTCAGAAAGGAATCCCACCTTCGTTGCGAGGCAGAGCCTGGCTCTACCTGTCAGGCGGAAAAGTGAAAAGAGAACAAAACAGCGGGAAGTTCGAGGTAAGTCAGGCATTCACATGATTATAGCTGATTTGAGGAGGTCACTCTAGAGGTTGGTGTATCATTATGCATTTCTTACTGTAACGCTTCTCAAACTTAAAGTTGTGGCCCCACTATTTTTCTAAACGTGTTTATACACGTGTTAAACCTGTGCAGCGTTCCCTGTGCTTAAACTAATGCATGTTTATGACTGTGAGATGAACCTGTGTTTGTGTCGTTGTCAAATAGGAGTTGGACAGCATGGATGGAGACCCTAAGTGGGTTGATGTGATAGAAAGAGATCTACACAGACAGTTCCCCTTCCATGAGATGTTTGTGTCCCGAGGAGGTCATGGGTTAGTCAACACAATTTCATATACATATATTTGTACGTACATTTTTGATCTATTTTATTTCTGTCTGACTGATCTATTTTATTTGTCTTGTCTGTTTGAGCAGGCAGCAGGACCTGTTCCGGGTGTTGAAGGCTTACACCCTGTACAGACCGGATGAGGGTTACTGCCAGGCTCAGGCTCCTATAGCAGCAGTGCTTCTGATGCACATGCCTGCTGAGGTACAGTGCATTATAAAGTTGTTTGCAATGCTTATTCTAGTGCACATTCTCATTAGAAACAGCTATAATGCTTACTTGATTGATTAAGTGATGATTGAAATTATACATTTTTGTTTGTTTTATTGGTGTATGTGTACTCAGGATGCATTTTGGGGGCTGGTTCAGATTTGTGAGAAGTACCTCCCTGGATATTACAGCGCAGGCCTGGTAAGACCTCTAAATGTTACTTGCTATATGAGAAATAAATGTAACTACTTAACAAATCTAATCCAAAAAGGGGAAACAGGAAGTGCTTGTGAGATCTAAGTGACATTATGTGTAAAAGTTCATTATCTATTGCCTGATGACATTAGGAAGGTCCTGCATTTTCCAACCATGTAATAAAACATTTGAATGATGAGCATCGTGAACGAAGATCAACTGTTATGAACTTCATAGTTTTAGGTAATTGAAAGCTTATCTGGGTTCCTCACACACGTTCACGGGTTCATAGTTTGCATTCTATTCATAGCATTCATATCTGAAGTTCCCGTTTTCAATCTGCAAGCATTGAGTCATGTTTCCTGAGACAAAATATGTTGTAGGTGCCAGTAAAATTAAAACAAAGCTTTTTTTTTGTTTTTGCTCAAAGTTTATGTAAGTGTCACGAATGTTGGGTAGTAAATTAAATAGCTGTTGGCAAAATTATTTTAGATCTAATCTATGATCCTTCATACCTTTCTAATGTGAATGTGGAATTGCTGCTGTGAATATAACCTGTGAGTTATAGAATCTGAAAAGAAGGGCACTGTTTGCTCCAAGTAGGGCTGTGCGATTAATCAAAATCGAATCGCAATCGCGATTTGAGACGTTGTGGTTTGCTAATCGCAAAGCCTGCGATGTGGCTGCCAGCCTTGAGTGGCAGCCTTACTAACCAATAGAGTGAGCGCACCTCCGTTCTCCCCAATCAGCACTGCTCTAGCCAACTGCGCCCACCATTAAAAAAACAACAACAAACAAACAGAAAGCAGGAGAGAGAGAGTGTGTGTGATTATGGCGTCTACAGGGTCAGATCGATAGTTAGGCAAATTAAGTTATCTTGCACATTTTATCTCCCCAACAGATTCTAATTTGAAAGAAGTTTATAATGCTTGTTCGCTATTCCCAATTCAGAAGACTGCACACAGCCTGTGTCTCTGAATGCTTCTCATACTCACTCCTCTCACGGAGGAGCCGTTTATACTTGCTGCACACACGCAGCCTGTCTCGTAATGCTCGTTTATACTCGCGCGCGTCTCCACACCGCAAGTCTCCACGAGCGCATCTGGCAATATGGACGAGGCTAGATGCACACACGCAACCTGTGTCAACTCGCGCCTGGCTCCAAATTTAAAACAAGTGTAAATTCAGTCTTTAACTGCTTTGCTAATTTCACTTGGATGAAGTGAAACATTCAGCACATCTGTTCTATTCCACTTTGTTCTTAAAATCCCAAATACTTAAAAATGAACAAATCAGCCTCTGTAACCTATGTAATACTTTAATAATTGACTAAAGTTATACAGTTCTTTATTTACACAAAATAAACTAATCTTTCCTGTGAAATTCAGTAATTAAGTAAATTCTGTAAAAATAGTAATACCATTATAATATTCCCCGCTGAAAAAAAACAATAGAACCCCTCCCAAAACACAATAACAAATTTAATGGATTTCAGGGTTATAATGGGAATT
>NW_015640468.1:708464-716637 GCF_001515625.1 Sinocyclocheilus rhinocerous
TATTCTCTGCTGAAAAAAACAATAGAACCCCTCCCAAAACACAATAGAAAATTTTATGGATTTAAGGGTAAATATAATGGGAATTATATTGGTTTAATGTAAACTATAATGGTGTCTACTGGCATTTGATGGATTCTATTGGTGGGATGTAATCTGGCAGATGGGAAGCAATAGAACAACAGAAATTCCTATTGGAATAATGCCCAAAACACACTACAAAGAGGAATTTTGTAATTGTTTTAATGGAAACCATAAGAATTTCTGTGATGGTTTCTATTGTTTTTTTCAGCAAGATAAAGATACCCATACTGTGCTGCACACTGAAGCTGAAGCTTGACTTAATCGCAATCGCATTATCTGTCAAAAAAAATCACAATTAGATATTTTCCCCAAATCGCACAGCCCTAGCTCCAAGACAAAGAAAAAAACCCCGCCGTCCTTATGCCAGTGTTGTTTGTGTTGTAGGAGGCCATACAGTTGGATGGAGAGATCTTAAATGCGTTATTAAAGCGCGTATGCCCTCCTGCATATCGCCACCTTGAGAAACACAAGATAGAGCCCATCCTCTACATGACGGAGTGGTTCATGTGTGCATTTTCCAGAACTCTACCCTGGTCGTCTGTTCTCAGAGTGTGGGACATGTTCCTGTGTGACGGTGAGATTCACTTATACACATATTGCCACACATGCAGGTTTGTCTTTTTCTTTCTGACTGCGTGTTCTTTGCTGTTACTATAGGAGTGAAGATAATGTTCCGTGTTGGACTGGTGTTGCTGAAATGCATGCTGGGATCTCGTGAGAAACTGAAGGCTTGTCCTGGTCAGTATGAGACTATGGAGCTTCTCAGGGCCCTGGAGCCACGATACTTGCAGGAGGGGTTTCTCATACATCAGGTATCACACATTCTCATTCTGTTGTACTGCATTTGGGTTTTGAGTAGATTTGATTGATATACCCTGTTTTTGTTTGTTTGTTTGTTTGTTTTTTTTAAAGTGATGTAGATACCAATTATTTTTTTACATTTGTGTATAATAGCTGATATGTAGAATCAGTATTTAATAATTGTTTTATTGATGCTTGTTTGGCACATTAGTAGCTAAATAATAATACAAATATATCTCCAGTTTTATTTAATTTTTTTCAATAATAATCATCATACACGCTCATTCAAAAGTTTGGGGTTATTACGATATTTTAAATACTTTTATTATGCTTATGCTGACCAAGGCTGCATTAATTTTGATCGTAAATACAGTAAAATATTTTGATGATCAACTGAATTTTCAGCATCATTACTCCAGTCTTCAGTGTCACATGATCCTTCAGAAATCATCCTAATTTGCTGATTTGCTGCTCAAGAACCATTTCTTATTATTTTCAATATAGTGATGTTTTGCTTAATATTTTTGTGGAAAATGTGATACCTTTTTTTCAGTATTAGTTGATGAATAGAAAATTAAAAAGAACAGCATTTATTTGAAATATAAATTTTTTGTAACATTATAAATATTTTTACTGTCATTTTAAGAATAAAAGTATCCATTTCTTTACAAAAAAAAGGGAAAAAAAATCTTACAGACCCCAAACTTTTCAACAAAAGTGTGCATAAAATAATTTTAGTTTGAAAAACGACTTCACATAAATATAAAGATCCTTGTTAAACTAAAGGATTACTAAATAATCAAATCTTCGTACACTCATATAATGTCAAGAGTTTTTCCGTTTTGAGTGGATTTTGTTGTCACTAATATTACAAATAGGCTACAAAGAATTAAATAAATCTTCCTGTTGGGTTTTAAATGCAAATCTAACTTTAGCATAAATGTCTGAATTTCATCATTTTACTAACATGAACAATGACTTAAATGTGTTGCTCAACCTGTAAACACTGCTATTAACAGTTTTTGGGGTGCTATTCTTCAAAGACCCAACAGGTTTTATTGTCATGTGGGAACTTTCACTCATTGATGCATTTTATTTGCATCATGTAGAAACATTTATGAGCATGACATTGCTGTTGAGTGTAGTGGTCAAAACAACAAGGATAGACACTGATGAGTATGAAGCTTATCTTCTGCACATGCAGGTATTAGAGCTGCCCATATCTGCTCGGGACGTCGAGCGAGAGCACCGCATGCAGCTCAAGCGCTGGCGGAAAACTCACGGCGAGCTCAGCTACAAGGCCCCTCCCAGAATGCACGGCACTCGGGCCATCATGTCTGCAGAGCCACACCCCCGCCAAGACCTCCGCCAAAAGCCCACCATCGTAGTCCAGTATCCGGTGCCCTCAGACACTAAATCCGAATTTGCTCGCGTCAAGAAGAGAAGCACTATCCGAAAAGCCTCCAATCCCACACTGGACATCCCAAACCCATATGCCCTGCCAACAGACCCCAAACCAGCCTCTCTTAATAATCAAACACAAGAGACAACCTCAAACAATCAGTCCAACCATCCTCCTCCATCACTACAGCAATCCCTCCTCACTACACCCGAAAAGACACCCTCCTCTGATCCTCCAGCCTCTGTCGTCCCACCCCCACATCCACCTCAACCACCCCAAACCCAACCGTCTGAAAATCTCTCTCGCACACCACCACCTCCCCAACCTTCACCAAAACCCAAACCCGCACATCCAACTGAAATCCCTCACTCCTCCAACCCTGCAGTCACCGTCCAACCACTTTCTCTGCCTAAAGACTCGAGCAACACCAACAACTCAGCCCAGCTGACAGATCCTCCACTCACTACAGACTCCACTCCGCTTCTTCCAGACGACACACCTGTGAATGGCAACTCAGTCGCTGCTCCCAGAGTTCCTGTTTTACGGATCTCCTGTGAGAGTGTGGGTTCAGAAGACACGTACCTGTAGCTCTCCAGGTCAGCATTCAGGGAGAAAACAGTATTGGGAACCAGCATTATGCATGAGAACAAGACGGGAGGAAAAACTATGAATGTATTTAGATTTTCTTTGGGTGAGAGTTTTGGAGGTGACAAAGGATCCTTGCCGTCAGTATCTTGCGCCCATCAGTGTGAAGAATTCAGGAATATATAAAGCTTAATGACAAGGATTAAATGACTTAAAGTCATTTCATTTTGGTGTTCATGCACACAAACCTCCTTTTTTCTCTGTGCTGGTCCATAATTGACTCCACAGTCTCTGTGTTACAATGTTCAAAAAATCTGACTATTAGATCTTCCATTATTCCTCAATCATAAGCAGAAAAGACTTTATAATCAAATATGTTTGGCTAGTAATTGTGTTATTCGCTGCTTACCAATATTAGGTCATTTTGCAAGACTTGATAATGTATGACTCTCCAATCTTAACAGTCTTACATTTACTTACAACTGCCACTATTACAAGTTTTTTTTTTTTCTTTCACTAAATCGTTTAATGTATAACTGTCATAATAAGCGCAAAGGAGCATTTCTTGTTTCAACATAATGTCTGTTACCAGTAGCTACATATACACTCAAATCTGAGTGAAATTTAAATATATATATATATATTTTTGAAGATAATCTTTCTTAGAAGCAATTTAAGTGGAAGCATCCTTATTAAACTTTACTCTGAAAAAAATGTACCTTTAGGTGTGTGAAAGCTTGACACTGGGGCAGTACCTTTCAAATTACAACTTTGTACCATTAAAAGGTGCATATTAGTACCTTTGAGAGCCATTTCGGTGTAAATAAGGTACAAATTTGTCCCATTAAGGATGTTTCTCCAGTGACAAGCTGTACATTTTTTCACACTTTTTTGTGTTTTTTGTTTAAAAACACTCTTGTGATTTTATAAACCACATAGCAAAAAAAAAAAAAAAGACTATTTCTTGTGTGTTAACGTTGCAATCACAAACATAGTAGATGTGATGTTGAAATGATGTTGGAGTGTCTCTTTAACACATCTGATGTATTTATTTTGTTGCTAATATGAGAAACTGAAGACCGTAAACCTATTTCATCTCCAGCCACCAGGTGGCGGACGTTCCATAGAAATGATTCAGTAGGTCTGCTCAACTGTCAGAGATGTTAACCTGTTACATTGGGAATGTAGTTACTTGTACAGTCATCATCTGTGAGGAGAGGTTTGTTACAAAACAGCTAAAAGTGATGTTTTTGGTCAGACGTGATTACATGAGTCATTTTTATTTGCGTTACATTTTAATAAGATTTGAGATATTCTAATCTGTTATATTTTCAGATGCATCTTATAATTTGAGATTATGGGAGCACTGTTTGATTTTTGATTTTTTTTTATAAATGCTTACAAATTACTTTGGCAAAAACTTTGATTTCTATGACTAATATATAATCAATCCTCAACAACTGACTTGTCACCTTTATGTAGATTTTGTACAAATAAAAGCACTTATAATAAAATCATGTGAATGTGTTCTTGTATTTTACGCACAGGACGAAGGCACCGTTTCCCACTGGGTCACAGGATGTGTCTGTTTTCTGTCACTGCTGTGCTTCAATTACCGTAAGGAAAGCCATCAAAGAGGCTGGTGTAAACTGAAACCTTAATGCTCTGGGTCATCTGCGATGGCCTGTGCTAAGTAGCAAATTAGAGAGCGCCTTACTTTTTTTCTGTCGGAGGTCTAAACCCATGTCTCTGGTCACAAAGTACCAGTGACAACTGCTTGCCTGAGGTCAAACAGCTTTACACAAACTGCTGCTTTAATGCTGATGATCAGTTTAATGCATACTCTCAAATTAGTCATTTATTCCTGTGATGCAAAGCTGCATTTTCAGCATCGGTACTCCAGTCTTCAGTGTCACATGATCCTTCAGAAATCATTCTAATATGCTGATTTACTGCTCAAAAAAAGAAAAAAGAAAAAAAATCAATTAAGGTGACTGTTCAAAATTATAATACAATTAAATGTGTGTTTAAGAGAATTACAAGACAGCTGTTTTACAAAATATGATAATGAATGGTAAACGGATACACATTTTCATTATTAAAAGAAACAAAATGCTCGCTGGAGAGATGTTTATTTTATAGTTTATAGTTTACAGTAACCTACTGTATTTAGTTGTATGCTTCTACTGATTTGGTGCTCTGTAATATAAATTTAATATTTGACAGGTTAGCTTGCATGCTGATGAGAAACAGACATTTTTAAGCTATGTATCATGGTATGACACTTCTTTCTTCACCCTAAGGTGCTACAGGTTCCTACCTGTGAAAAAAGACAGACAAGCCTCAGGGTAATACCACATATTTTAGGGGTCTGACATTATCAATTGGTCCTCATTTGCACAGGCGCCTAACAGCTCCATTCTTCATACTGGTCTATTTGGCCTGCAGACAGAGAGCAGAGCCCAGCAGCTGTAAAAAATATTTCTGTGAGAATCTTTGCATGTAAATTCCACACGTCATGAAAGGATTTCATATATCAATATGACGAATACACTGAAGAGAATTTGTCTCGAAAACATCACTCTCAACATTACAGTTTTAAACAATGAACAGTTCAAAAACATGATCCGTTTTCAGCATTACATGAATCTTCAGGAGGACTAGCTGTAAAATAAACTTTGGGGAATCAATATAAAGTAAAGTTGTTCTTTTAGCTCTCATACACTGCCAATAAAAATCTGAAAAAGAAGTACCGGTAGTATCATTCACTCAGCTCATATAAAACACTCAGCTCTCCTAATAAATTCCAGCAGGTGTCTGTCAGTCAAAAACAAAAAATAGCACTTAGTGAGCAGTTCTGCTGGACAGAAACAGGATTTTTTTCCAGTAAAACTTTATTTGGAGTTGGTGACTGAAGCAAATCACAATGCAGCAGTGAAAATCAGTCTAGTATTAAGACTATGATGAATCTTTGATAAGATACTAAGAAAAAAATAAATAAAACTTCTTTATTGTAATGGGTGGGCTTATTGTCTGCGATCATAGGAATAATGTAATAACCGAGATACAGTCAGAATATAAAGTTATTATCTTTATCTTTCAAAGAAGGGGTGGCCTGCCCTCCGCAGGGGGGATTTGAGGGGGCTGCAGGTTTTGGCTTTATCCCCACACAAACACACCTGATCCAACTAATCAAACTCCTGCAGAGAGCAGGATAAGCACAATCAGATGCAAGAAAGCAGCTAGAGAACTAAACCACTGAGTCTCCAGGAATCTATGGAATTTCTTGGTTGTATTTTCAAACTATTTGCTCTGTAATAGTTTACATATGAATGCCTGACTGATTTAATCAGTTTTATGAAAGATAATATAAATGAAAGAGATTATATAATAATAATAATAATTGGACCACTTGACAGTGAGGTTTAGAAATTAATTTAGGTGTCTTGAACTAAGAATGAGCATTTATTTTTAGGAATTATTAATATAGGTTATTATTAAATTATATAAATAATACAATATGCTACATGTATGCTATACATAACTTAATTAACTCGTGTTAATTTATGCAACTTTGTTAAATTATTATTATTATTATTAAAGTTAACAAAATAAGGTCTCATTTGTTAACATTAGTTAATATATTAACTAACAGCGAGCAATATATATATTTTTACAACACTTAATTAACAATCTTTGTTAATGTCAGTTAATAAAATAACAAATGATTATTGTTTGTTCATTTTAGTTCAGAGTGCATTAACTAATTTTTAAAAAAATACAAATTATGATTCAAAAAATGTTTTAGTAAATGTTGAAATGAACATTAACTAAGACTAAATGCCGTAGAAGTATTGTTCATTGATGTTAACTGATGTCAACAAATGAAACCTTGTTGTAAAATATTACCTATAAATCTATGTAGCAGACAGTATTCATGAATAACTGACTCATTAGCAATAAGCTGAAAAGCAGGTCATTGTATCACATAACTGTAAAACATTAATAAATATAATAATAATAATGCTGAAAAATCTTTGCTTCATGAAAATAATCTTTAGGAATTATTGTTGACTTGGTTTGTACTGCTCTAATGATAGGTGTGCACTTTTTAAAAGCCACAAATTGAAAACCTCTTGATTTCAGATTCTTTTAGGGTTTTTTTTTTTTTTTTTTGGTGTTAGTATTGCTTTTTTAAATTGCTTTTTGCAAGAATGTTGTTTTTAGTAGAACATCCAAAGTCTACAAGATAGGATGTTAAGAGCTGAGACTGTCCTTTCAGCTGTAACGTATCTGACTTACTTTGAACTGAATATGAATCCCCATTATGAATAGCAGAGCTCAAAAGCTTTGTCTAAAAGCATGACTGTCTCAATCTTCAGCGTGGCACTGGATGCTTGAGTTGTCACAGCATGGCAGCTCCTGGACTCTGACATCATGTCTGTATGTGCCAGATAAGAGAACTGATAAACAGGGAGACTCCTGAAGAAAGCAATTCATCAGCACCAAAGGCTTCCAAAAACCTGTACTGACATCTTCACACCAAAGATTAGGCCTTAGGCTAGTTATTTAAAATTATGAGTCAAAATATTGCCTGGAAATGAATTGATTTTACATTTTAACTGGAGAGCTTCACATCCAGTAACTTTTCTCTCTCTCTGTGTGTGTGTGTGTGTGTGTGTGTGTGTAACACACATATGGTAGATATCAGTGACACGAGGAGGAGCAGACACCCCGATGTGTACGCACACACCCTGTCTCCCCATCCTGTCTCCACACTCCCTAAGTGACTCCATGCAGTAACTCTATCCTGTACATGTTAGTACTCAGAGATGCGGTGCTGGTGCGGGTGTTTGTGTGCATTTTTGTGCAAATGTGTGTTTTCATATGTCATATACAGTACTTTAACCAGCATTGACATTTATGGGGGGCACATCCTGCCAATATTACAGTATACAGTATCGCTCAAAGGTCAGAGAGCTTTTAATATTACATACACTGCTGTTCAAAAGTTTGGGATCAGTAAGACTTGTAATGCTTTTTAAAGAAGTCTCTTATGCTCATCAAGGCTGCATTTATTTGATCAAAAATACAGAAATAAAAACAGTAATCTTGCAAAATGTTATTACAATATAAAATTATGGTTTCTATTTTAATATCCTTTAAAATATAATTTATTTATGTGATGCAAAGCTGAATTTCCATCAGCCATTACTCCAGTATAAAGTGTCACATGATCCTTAAGAAATCATTCTAATATGCTGATTTATTATTAGAATTATCAACAGTTGTGCTGCCAAATAT
>NW_015640468.1:716793-776040 GCF_001515625.1 Sinocyclocheilus rhinocerous
ATTTTTAACTTGTATGTTCAAAAATATTTAAAACATTAATCTTATAAAATTAAATTTATATTTTTATTTTAAATTATAAAATGCATTTATGTATTATGCCCCAGAATGGATATTATTCAGGATGGATGGGGAGGGGGGAAGATTTCTATTTTAAATAAATGCTCTTCTTTTTAACTTTTTATTCATCAAAGAATCCTGAAAAAAGTATCACAGGTTCCAAAAAAATATTAAGCAGCACAACAGTTTCCAGCACTGATAATAAAACAGCATATTAGAATGATTTCTGAAGGATCATGTGACACTGAAGACTGGAGTAATGATGCTGAAAATCCAGCTTTGCATCACAGGAATAAATTAGATTTTAATTTTACATCATAATAATATTTCACAATATTAAATTTGTTCCTGTGTTTTTGATCAAATAAATGCAGCCTTGATGAGATAAAAAACTCCAAAACTCCTGTAAAAATTTTTTATTCTGATCCCAAACTTTTGACTTGACCGGTAGTATATATATATATATATATTAAAAAGATAATGTTACAAATTCATAATGTTACAAAAAATTATATTTAAAATAAATGCTGTTCTTTTTATATGCTATTATTTTTTATATTTCTGTTCATCAAAGATTTCTGAAAAAAAAATAATAATAATAAGCAGCACAACTGTTTTAAATAAACATGATAAAAATCTGAAATTATTTATGAGCAGCAATCAGCAACAAATAATATTTATAATATACTTTAAAATATATTACAATAGAAAACAGTTCTTGATCAAATTAAAGCAGCCATGGTGAGCATAAGAGACTTTTTTTTCATAAACACGTGTGTGTGTGTGTGTGTGTGTGTGTGTGTGTAATGTAAAAACAATCATATAATATAGTATAGTTTAATGTTGAAGTTTTATGTTTATCATTTTGATTATGGTTCTACATGTTCCTTCATTTAAAGCAGTATTATGTTAAAGGGGTTTTCCCAGACTTACATTAATCCTTTTTCCATTCGCCTTTTGTCTTCCAAAAAAAAAAAAAAGTACTGCTTTCTGATTCAGAGTGAACATCCGTAATATAGGATGGGATGTTTGTCAGGGTGCAGTGAAAGTGTAGAAGTTCTATTCCCCCCCCCCCAAAAAAAACCCTGTATCCTTTTCCTTTTTTAGAACTTTTACCAGTGTGGCACAAATTGTGCCCCACTCAGACCCACCGGGGTCAAAGGTCATCACAGTGGCATTGTTGGGAAGGCAGAGCGGATACTGAGTGGGCTGTGACACGTACAGAGAAGCTCTTGAGTGTGTCTGCATATGTATTAATACAGTGGCCTGTGAGAATAGGAAATACGCTGTGCACTAAATGCAGATGCACTAAATCTGACTGCTGTTATTGACATGCAGCCAAAGTGTCTCATCCAAACTGGCTCCTCTTCTTAAAGATGTTTTTGTTTAATAAATGGCCCATGAATCAATGAAACATCCTGTGATTGTGTGTTTTGGGGAAGGTGTGTTGTGCATTTGATATGGGTTGCTTTACAGTAAGGGATATTAGCATCTAAATGAACAGGTGAGATTCCCAAAGACAGTCATGATACATTGTTCACAGTTCCTGTTTTTTGCATAGTATCAGAGTTTAATTTATTCTGATTATCAATGCACATGTACAGTATGTGTGTTGCTCAACTTGCTATGTTTTATAGATTCTGTGACGAGAACTTTACAGTATATACATACATATATGTAGTATTTTGTTCAATGCATATTTATTATTACATTTGCTTTTAATTACATTACATTACATTCATTAAATAATGAGTCCAGAGTGCTATATTTTAAAGTAAAATCATATTTATAAAGCACATTTAAACACAACAGAGGTTGAATAGTAATTATACATATATATATATACAGTATATACACACACTCACACACACATATTTCATACATTAAATAATTATATTTAATGGAGAGTGTTCCAAATCAGTAATGACAGACATCGAAGCTGCTTGCTGTCTGGAACAGCCACAGTATGAGCTGCTGAATATTAAAACAATAGAAGCTAATGGGAATAGAAGCTAGTTTCCACTATAATATAAAAACAAATGTCTGTGTGCATATGAGCACTTTAGAGCAGTGCAAGGTTTAATGGTGAAAAGGTGAAGGTGTTTCCTGCTAGCATCCTTCCCATATTCTCATAATAATATTTTTTTGGCAGATGTGCTGATCCGGTCAGTCATTTAGCTTCATAATTTTATGGTGATTCAAGATGTGTCCACAGGTGTGCTCTGCCTCTCGTACACTCTTTCCTTCCGTTATAATCAGATTGTCTATAAAACCTGATACTCTTTTTTTCCCACTAATTATAGGCACATGCCACTGAAAACCTTGATTGAGCATGCGGGTCCAGTGTGTGCATATTTGACTGCTTTGAGGTCAATTGCGCATAAGATTTCATCACACACACAGATTGTCTAATCACATATGACCATATTGAGACACAAACCACACAATGCCCAAATTGCAATCAGCAGAAAAAATTGTCTTTGATGTCAATCAGTGGAGGGCCATTAGAGATTAACAAAATGAATTGTACTACATGCATTCACACAAGCACACACTTACACAAATACACACTCACACATTTGTGTGTTATGTGATACTAGAGGGTTTCATCTCTGCCAGTTAGAGGATCACTTACTCTTTTCCCCAGAGGAAAAATCCCATCACACACTTCAGCCTGCAGCCTAAACTATGAGCAGGGCAAAACCATGGCAAGATAATTTACACAACCGTGTGTGTTTGTGTGTGTGTGTGTGGGTGTGTGTGTAAAAACGAGTTAGATGTCAGGTTTTGTGCAGTTCAGGTTTGCACAGATGTTGCTATGGCAGTGAGCCAGTTCTGGGATGTCATCAGAGAGGCCCACACGTCATCTACAGAGATAAAAACACACAGATTAGGATGTTAAGGACAAAAAAGGAGAAAAATCTGATAACAGACATAAATTAAACATATAATATTATAAATGTTAAACATTGTTTAGTCATTGCCAGAGGCGGACAAAGTACTCAACTCCATTACTTGAGTGAAAGTACAGATATCGCTGGTCAAATATTACTCCATTACAAGTAAAAGTTGTAAAGACAGATTTTTACTTAAGTAAAAGTACAGAAGTACTTACTTTTAAAAGTACTTACATTGCACATTTTCCCTGTTAGTATGTATATATACATTTTCATGTACAAAATGTTGCATTTGCTAAGGTCTTCTGATAATGTTAAGGTCTGATAAGGTCTTTAATGTGTTGCGGGGGTGTTCTGGATAGTTTTTAGTGTCATAATTTTTTTTTTTGTCTGTTGCTATGAAGTTGCTAGGGTGCTCTGAGTGTTTTTTTGTGTTGTGGGTGGTTTGTACTGTGTTGCTATGCAGTTGCTAGGGTGTTCTGGATGGTTGTAGTGTTGTGGGTGTTTTTAAGTGCATTGCTATTGTTGTTAGGAAGTTCTGTGTGTGTTGTAGTGTGTTTTTATCCAGTTGCTAGGGTGTTCAGGGTGTTTTTAGTGTTGTGGGTGGTTTCTAGTGCATTGCTATACAGTTGCTAGGGTGTTCTCTGTGGTTTTTAGTGTTGTGGGTGGTTTCTAGTGCGTTGCTATACAGTTGCTAGGGTGTTCTCTGTGGTTTTTAGTGTTGTGGGTGGTTTCTAGTGCGTTGCTATACAGTTGCTAGGGTGTTCTCTGTGGTTTTTAGTGTTGTGGGTGGTTTCTAGTGCGTTGCTATACAGTTGCTAGGGTGTTCTGGGTGGTTTTTAGTGTTGTGGGTGGTTTCTAGTGTGTTGCTATGCAGTTGCTAGGGTGTTCTGGGTGTTTTTAGTGTTGTGGGAGGTTTCTAGTGTGTTGCTATGCAGTTGCTAGGGTGTTCTGGGTGTTTTTAGTGTTGTGGGAGGTTTCTAGTGTGTTGCTATGCAGTTGCTAGGGTGTTCTGGGTGTTTTTAGTGTTGTGGGAGGTTTCTAGTGTGTTGCTATGCAGTTGCTAGGGTGTTCTGGGTGTTTTTAGTGTTGTGGGAGGTTTCTAGTGTGTTGACATGCAGTTGCTAGGGTGTTCTGGGTGTTTTTAGTGTTGTGGGAGGTTTCTAGTGTGTTGACATGCAGTTGCTAGGGTGTTCTGGGTGTTTTTAGTGTTGTGGGAGGTTTCTAGTGTGTTGACATGCAGTTGCTAGGGTGTTCTGGGTGTTTTTAGTGTTGTGGGTGGTTTCTAGTGTGTTGCTATGCAGTTGCTAGGGTGTTCTGGGTGTTTTTTAGTGTTGTGGGAGGTTTGGTTCATTGCTATGCAATTGCATATTGCTGGGGTGCTCTGGGTGTTTTTTTAGTGTGTTGCTGTGGGGTTGCTGCATGTTCTGGCTGGTTTTAGTGCATTGTTATGCAGTTGCTAGGGTGTTCTGAGTGGTCTTAGTGCATGTATATGCAGTTGCTATGTATATGAAGTTTTAAAAAAAATATTATTGGAAAATGTCTTACATTATATTCACACGTATGTGTGTTAATTTTGTGTATATTCATTGAAAGGCATTTCTTAGCGTAAAAGGAAGTTAATATTGATCGGGATTATACTAGAGCCTTTGTAGTGTTTTCATAATCTCAAGCATGCCTGCAGGGCTCAACTGGGCACTTTAAGACTTCCAGGAGTAATTTGTAGTGGAATTGTAATACAAGTATGCAGTTAGTGTGCTTTTGAGTGTGTATTTCCTATAATTAGGGTGTATGAACTGTGTAATAGGAGAGTATTGGAGCGTATGTGTACATTTAAGTGTAAATGGTTCTCCTCCAAAAGGAAGTCAAGGGTTAAGTTATGACCACGGACAGAAGGGATGAACGATACTGGAGAGGGAGCAACAAGGGTTCTTCCCATTCCCAATATATCTGGTTTACAAATGGTGCAATAAGAGTTTGACTGGAAGCTATTAACATTAAAGGGGTCATATGATGCGATTTCAAGTTTTCCTTTCTCTTTGGAGTGTTACAAGCTGATTGTTCATAGATAAGATCCCAATTTCTACACACATACACACACACACACCCTAAGGTTAAGTCAGTCAGAAGGAGAGCAACAGAGAGTTAGCAGGTGTGTTGGGGCTTGTCTTTGGGACCACATTTTCTGACCTCCTGTTACAAATTACAATACAGGTGAGGGGTCAAATACAACAGAAAAGAATTCAGATCTGTGTGTGTGTGTGTGTGTGTTGGGGATGTTGTGATGACCCCATAAGCTGCAAGCATTGTGCCGTACACCAAACTGAACACTGTGACAAAGTTGAGCCCAATCTGCCCTCCAGCTCTCCCTCTATATAACAATAATAAAACAGCGCATTGACATAAATAAGGAAATTTACTTTTGGTACTTAAGTACTTTTAAAAGCAAGTACTTCTGTACTTTTACTTAAGTAAAAATCTGTCTTTACAACTTTTACTTGTAATGGAGTAATGTTTGACCAGCAGTATCTGTACTTTCACTTAAGTAATGGAGTTGTGTACTTTGTCCGCTTCTGCTTATAATATGCATGTACATTTTATTTCTCAATGCATACAGCGCATGTCAGAAACGAAGCGGCCATCACCATTGCTTGCATCTTTATATTCTATTATAATAAAGATAGTGCCCCACTCTGTTCTAAAAATAAAGAATCAGAGGGGAAAAAGTTGTTTTACACTTATGTTAGTGAACCGGACCCACAGCTTGGTAGCAAAGACCCAAACAATAATGTTATACGCGTTAGCCAAACACAGACAAAGAGTACTGATAAAGCACTGCAGTTTGTAAACCAACGTATTGCGCCATTCTTTATCATGACTCCAAGTAATAAGAACGACAGTCATTCTGTATTCATTCGACACATACAGGTTGTGATTCGGAGGAGTAAGCTGGTCCAAACAAACTGGGCATTGACCCATCTTTCAAGGACAACCGCTTTACGAATCCCACATTGAACTCGAGGAGATTGGGGAAGCAGTCGTCACTGAAATGAAGGAACACAGCAAAAGTTTGGGATTATACTGCTGTGCTATCATAGTAAAGATAGTAAAGACTAAGCTACGGAACATGTTATCTGTTTCTGATGCAGAAAAGCATGCATTCATGACCTCTCGACTAGATTACTGTAATGCACTACTAGCTGGTTGTCCTGCATCTTCAATAAACAAGCTACAGTTAGTCCAAAATGCATTTGCTAGAGTTTTTACCAGGTCAAAAAAATATGATCATATTACTCCAATTTTATCATCTCTACACTGGTTGCCTATTAAGTTCCGTATTGATTTCAAAATATTGCTACTGACCTATAAGGCACTAAATGGTTTAGCTCCTGTATATTTAACTGATCTTCTTGTGCCCTATAATCCATCACGCTCTTTAAGGTCACAAAACTCTGGATTTTAGTAGTACCTAGGATATCTAAGTCCACTAAAGGAGGGAGACTCCTAAACTCTGGAATAGTCTTCCTGATAATGTCCGGGGCTCAAACACACTACATTTATGACTTTCTTTTTTCTGTAAAACACAAAAAGAAGAATCTTGGTAACCAAACAGTTTTGGTTACATTCATTGTATGGACACAAAACACTAAGAATTTTCCTAAAACATTTTCTTTAATGTTCCACAGAAAAAAAGAAAGTTATACAGGTTTGGAACAATATGACTGTATATTTAAGTCATCTTCTTCATCGACTTCAATTCACTCGCTTCTTGTTTCTCACTATTACAACTCTTCCCAGATGTAATAGTATGTGTGTGTGTGTACCTGTTTTTCTATTCTGGTGGGGACTTAAACCTGAATACACACAGACTCATGGGGACTCGTGTCACGGTGGGGACCTAAATTGAGGTCCCCACGGGTAAACAAGCTAATAAATCACACAGAATTAAGTTTTTTGAAAATCTAAAATGCACAAAGTTTCCTGTAAGGGGTAGGTTTAGGGGTAGGGTTGGCGTAGGGCAATAGAATATATGGTCTGTACAGTAGAAAAACCATTACGCACATGGAGAGTCCCCACAAGGATAGCAAACCAGACGTGTGTGTTTGTGTGTGTGTGTGTGTGTGTAAAACCCCCATACCTGTAGTAAAGCTGAATAACAGTCCAAAAATTATATCAAAGGAACTGTCTGGTCTGATCTGATCTATTATACTGTACAATACCGCTCAAAAGTCTGGGTTCAGCAAAAAATATAAATAAAAAAATTAATGTTTTAAAGAAATTAATACTTTTATTTAGTAAGGATGCATTTAATTGATTGACAAATGAATGCTACAGATTATTTTTTCAGATAAATGCTGTTCTTTCTTTTTATGTGTGTGTGTGTGTGTGTGTTTCTGTGGTTATGATATGAACGGAAAGGCATCGTGATCGGGGAGAGGAGTGGTTGCGGGGCTTGACCTTGTCCAGCAGACTCCCCCTCCCTGTCTGACTCTCTCCTGCTCTTTAGCCTTTCTTTCAGAAGGGAGATGTATGATGCCTAATCAGCAACAGACAGAACTACCACAGGAAACACCTTCCATCTTAAGATGCAGGAAAATAACATCTCAGAGAGAGAGAAGGGGGGGAGATATCCTGTAATCGTCTGCACATCTGCCTCTCTTCTGAGTTCTAATATAAACCCATCATGAAGGTCTGAGTGCAGTTAAAACACAAGCGAAGAGTGCCCGTATGACCAAATGTGAGCATAAAAAGGTAAAGAAGCTCATACACTTAAAGGAATAGTTCACCCAAAAATGTAAATGTGCAATTTACTCACCCTCAGACCAACCGAGATGTAGACGAGTTCGTTTCTTCATCTGAACAGATTTGGAGAAATGTAGCATTACATCACTTGCTCACCAATGGAAAAATGAGAGTCTAAACAGCTGTTAAAAACATCACAATAATCCACAAGTAAATCACATGACTCCAGTCCATCAATTAACATCTTGTGTGTTTGTATGTTTTTCCATAATATTGTTTTCTTCAGTGAAAATTCATGTTGTCTGAATCAGGAGAGAAATATGCAAAATTAGTTCTAAACACATGTCTGTTGATTTTGATGTGAGAGGACAAGGAGGAAGTGTTATTATGGAATATGGACTCATATTTTGGCCTGACGTGATGGTTTAAAGTTAAAATGCCTTAATGACAGATTTTTTATCTTTTTTTTTTTTTTTACAAACAAGCAGCTTTTCACTTCAAAAGATGTTAACTGATGGACTGGAGTCGTGTGGATTACTTGTGGATTATTGTGATGTTTTTTATCAGCTGTTTGGACTCTCATTTTTAATAATAATGATAATAAACACACAAATAAGATCTCAATTATTTCTCTTAAGCAGCAATGACGTTAAATACGGTGCAACTGGAGATTTTTACTGAAGTCTCTTGCTTTTCTTAGATTTTTTTTCCTAAAACCTCAGTAATCTCACATATCATCTAGAGTTTCAGAAGAGATCTCAACGACACTGTGCTCAGACCTGTACAAACTCTGCAATCAAACATCAGATATTTCAGTTTGAGCTCAATCAATGTTTTTAATCACCTGGTTAACAATCATCTCACATGTTGCTGTTTTTATTTCTAATAAGCAGAAAAATACTATACAAAGTTGATGTGTCAATGAAAGGGCAACCTCTGAGCAAGGTGAAGAGCAAGGTGAAGCAGAAGCAGAGGCTGCGAGTTTCAGCAAGTCTGTTCTTGTTGTTTCCTGAGAGCTTCTTTAAGAGCTCGAGTCAGTTCTTCTTTCACTCACCTGTCACAGGGAATCGTTTACATCCATCAGTAAAGTCTTTTTATCACATTCTTTGTCTCCTTCCCTCTGTCGTTTGATTTTTTGAGACCACCAGGCCTTGTCATGGACCATTAAATGCTTACTTGGATTACAGGACATAAAGCACAGAGTAGCACGCAAATCCACACAGAAACTAATGCACAAAGGATGATCAATTGGAAATTATGTTGTTTGCTGATGCTTCGGACCTTTCAATTACCTTGGTTATTTTTTCAGTCCCCTAAAACTACACACACCTAAGCCTAACAGAAAACCTTTTGTATGTATTCATTAACACAATATAGGCTAGTATGTTTATCAAGCCTTTTTCACATACACATTTCACTTTTACACATACAGTGGCATTCAAAAGTTTAGGGTCAGTAAGATTTTTTAAAGAAATTATTTTATTGAGCATGAACACAATAAATTGATCAAAAGTGACAATTAAGAAAATGTACAAAAGATTTCTGTTTCAAGTAAGAACCGTTCTTTTCTATCATTCAAAGAATCCTAAAAAAGAATGTATCATTGGTTTCCACAAAAAAAATTAAGCAGCACAACTGTATTCGACATTGATAACATTTAGAAATGTTTATTGAGCAGCAAATCAGTATATTAAAATAGAAAACATTTATTTCACATATTAGTAATATTTCACATCATTACTCTTTTTGATCAAATGAAAAATGCAACCTTGGTGAGAATAAGAGGCTTTTGTCAAAACATTAACAAACCTTACTAACTTCAAACTTTTGTGTGGCTGTGTACAGCAGATCTCAAAAGATTTCAGAAGCTTAAACACACTTAGAAAGTATGTATTTTGTAATTATATGATCAAATATAATGCTTTAAACCAAAGCGTATCACAAAAAGAGGTTTGTTTGGTTTTTAAGTATCCCAAAGTGCCCAAGTCTGGACACTGTACACATTATTTAGTGAAACTCCTCACACTCCCAGCTAAGAAATAATCTGTTTATAATCAAACAAAAAAGCCTTACAAAGGTCTGTGTGTGTGTTGATGGGTGTACTGCAGCTGCCAGCGTTTAGAAGATGGAGGTCAGCTGCTTGGCTATTAGTGTGTGTGTGTGTGTGTGTGTGTGTGTGTGTTTATGGAGACCTTTCATTTTTCCTTCCCTGACTTCAAATCAGCATTTCTGGGGACATTTCTTCAGTTTGTTAACTCTGGCTTCTAGTGACCCCAAGCTCTAATGCTAATACTGACTGGTGGTCTGCGAGTTAGTGCGATATGTGTAAAGAAAGGTGTAAAGAAAGGAGCCAGTGCAAATATTTTCCCACAGCAACCAGGCTGCTTGTTATTTGTGTGCATTATGAGAGACACACATGGCTTTGACATTGGCTTTGAGCCCATGTGGCATCGTTAAAGGGCAGTTTGTCAGTGCACACTAACAGCAGGCAGACGTAAACATGAGGATCTGTCTAAAGTGCTCCAAAAGAGTAACCTCTGCCTGTTTTAGAGCGCCAAAGAGTCCAATAATAGCCTGTTACAGACCATAACTGGGTTTTCTGGAGTGTGTATGTGTCAGTGGCCCCAAAAAGTATTTGGTCAATTTAGACACTCTTAAAATATATGAATGTCATTGCTTTAAATAATAACATATTAAACCAAGTATTTATTTGCACTTTAAGCAAAACAGTGTCACATGAAGTCGCACATGAGATGAAATGTGACATTGTGACGAAAAAGTCACAGTTTTAACCCAACCGTATGAATCACAGGTGAATCAACATCACGGATCAAGATTGAAACACTGTCGAATTCTGTTTCAGTTTTGCAATTCGAATGAACAATGATATTGCAATGTTGTTTCAACATGCTTGAATGAGTTTCAATATTGATTTATAAGATTTTTGGAAACCATTTAGCATTAAATGTTGTTTTAACGTTCTTTTGATGCTGAAACAACACTTGACATTTTTTCTACCACATTTAAATGTTGAAGGTCGTCAGGCACCAACTGGATAAAGGATATTAAGTCACTTTCTGACATAGTACCAACCAAGTGAGTAAAAAAATAAAAAAGTTGCAATTATGAGAAATAAAGTAGCATTTGTGAGATAAAGTCGCAATTATCTACATTCTGAGGTGGAATTGAGATCCCATACATGCATACATTTTTAAGTGTGCTTCCAATATTTTTTGGGCCTACTATCATGTATGTGTGTTTTTCCCTTTTCCACATCTCGTTGGTTTGGTTTGATAATAGCCATAACTCTATAGCCTTTAATGACTCTGTCTGTCTGTCTGTGTGTGTGTGTGTGTGTGTGTGTCTCAAATGAGCCCTAAAACCACTAGATCTTCTGAGTGATGGGGACTAAGTAGCACTTGTAGTGTATTTCAAGTCTTAAAAGCATATTTAAAAATATACTTGCAGATAATATAATATTAATGAAATAAAAGGCTACTTAAGTGTACTAAAAGAGAGTGACTGTGACACTTTGGTGCACTTTGTAATAATGTCAAATTTAAAGTTTTTTTATGCTTGTCAGCATATTCGACAGTACACTTTAACCATATTTTGAAGACAATAAAAGTAATTATGAAAGTAAATATAAAGATGTACTTAAGTCTTACTTAAGAGGGTCAAAAAAGCACTCTAAAAATTCAGATAACTGCATTTAATATACATTTAAACAATAACATGTTAATTTAATTGCAAATAACAGTGCACACAAGTATATTCTTTTAAAGTAAATTATTTCTGTAATAAGCACTCTTTTTAAAAGTATGCTAAAGTGTGCTTCCATTTCACAAGGGATGTTATGGCCTTCAGCTGCTAAAGAAGGAGAGAAAAAGACAAGGAAGAGAAAGAAAGAGAAAGAAAGAGAAGGATTGAGAAGACTGGCAAATTTCTGCGAAGGGAAAGACCAGAGTGGAAAAGTGATTTGTGCCAGTTCTTGATTGGTTCTGGCTGCAGCGCTTGATTAAAAGACTAACATGAAGATAAGGAAGTTTAGAGTGAACATAGACAAGCACGCGAGCACATATACACATAAACACAGCTACCGGCTGTCAATGTCTGCATGGTCTTATAGATTGTTTGTTGTGTTTTACTGACTGCCCACAGAGTGCTAAGAACTCCAGGACACACACACACACACACGTGCAAAGAGACGACATACTGCCAATAATTCACATGCTAGCACGCGTCTGTTAACAATAAGAGCAGAAGCCATTGTACTCGACAACAGGATGATGATTGTGCCTCTTACGGGAGAAAAACAGACGGCCATCAGAAGTACAACAATGCAGCCCTTAACAAAACATGCTCATTTATCATAGGACAGACAAGCCATAAATAATATTGCATTCTCATACAGGATTGAGATTAAATCTCAATTTATTGTGTAAAGGGATAATTCATCCAAAAATGGAAATGCTGTCATCATTTACTTATCATTTACCCACAAGCAAATCTTGCATGATTTTGTTTCTTCTGTTTTTCGTCCATACAATGTACGTCAGTGGGGTCCAAAACAATGACGGACCAAAAAAAAAACCTTTTTAAGAAAAGACATTTTAAGAAAAATCTTCTTTTGTGTGTTTTACAGAAGAAAGAATGCCATTCAGGTTTGGATCAACATGAGGGTGAGAAATTATGACAATTATGTTTTATGCATTTTTGGCTGAAATATCTTTTTAATTGATTTCAAATTAAGCAACTTTTCCCCAGGCTCACAAATAATATACACTAATATACAGAAGCTTGTTTCCACCACAGGATTTATTAAAAAAAAAAAAATTTTAAATGATGTTTTATCTCATAATTGCAAGAAGAAAAAAAACATCAGAATTGCAGGATATAAACCAACAATTCTGACTTTTTTTCTCACAGTTCTGAGTTTACATCTTGGAAAATCTATTTTTTTGTCTGCCATGGAATAAAAGAAATAAAAAGATAAATAATTAAAGGTCATTGCGACTATATCTCTCAATTCTGACTTTTTTCTTAAATGTCAGATATAAATGAAGATTGCTAGAATAAAAGTCGCAATTACCATTTTTTCCCATGGTGGAAACAGTTTCCATACTTTTGCTCTTTCTTTCATCTCTCCATCCATTCAGTCCGGATCATTTGGTCCATTTGGAGTGCAAGAGTTTGTCTTTAACATTCAGTGCGGTTTACAGCTACAGTAAAATCTCTGGAATAGAAACACGGCTACCTGGTGAAACAGGGTATGCAATGTTTAAAATCCACCTGTCACTCAAACTGTGACACCTCTGCCTCTCAGCGGGACGCCGCTATGGGGGTCTGACAAAGCACATACACACAAGGACAGAATTAGTTTAAAAGTGGCTGCTCAATAACAGCCACATTTGGGTCACTGTAAACCATATGGCAAAAGAGGTTTTGACAGAGTGTAAAAACAATCTTGGCCCTTAACAGAAACAGCCCTTCAGGGGCTCATGAATAGCACACACATACATATTTAGAACATTTTGGGTGGGAACAGTCCAAAGTTATGAAGCGCCTCTCTCTCTAGGGAAAACTTGTCTGGCAAGTCAGAAATCTAGTCTACAAATACAAGGGAATGTTCTTGTTATTCTGTTTGAATAAGGGCCGCAGTATATTTATGCTTATATTCTGATGAATGTAATTAGATTTTTTTTTGAGGTGGTATTTGCATATTTGTACATATTAGGCTGAAATAATTGCTAATTTAATAATAATTCCTAATTTTTCCTAATGTGCATATTTCATTGTCAGTGAGTCCTGAGAAACAAATATAGGAGGGTTTTCTTCAGAATACAGGGCCATTTGGGTGCAATGTGTGCATGTAAAATACTAGTATAACATTTAATTAACAAGACACTGTCACATTATTTATTAGATGAGATTTTTGTTATCTGATCACAAGTGGTCAGCCGAGGCACATTTTGTTATTTCCACCTGTGACCACTTGTGTTCAGGTTTCTTTGAGATCAACCCCTCTTATTTTGTCACACCCTACATCAGGTTCGCCGGGGCAGCACATGCCATGCAAATGGCAACAAGAGGCTTACGAACAAACAAACAAACAAAAAGAAAAGATATGGATGGCATTAGTGATTTCAAGCATAATCCATGTGTTTTAGTGAAGTTGGAATCCATTGTTTTGACCACATCGCATATGTAATGAAAATGCTACCCGTACCTGACTAGCCTGTTTGTGATCGGATGACTAAAATGAATTTTGATACCAGGTGGATGATAATTTTTTTGTTGATAAAACACAGTACAAAGCATATGAATACTTAATGTAAAAAAAAAAAATAAATAAATAAAATAAAAGTTTTTTGTTATTTAATTACTATTTGCTATAGTTAGGTCATTGTTAGCCATTTTGGACTTTTGACCTGCAGAATTCAGCCTATACATTCTTAATGTATCGGGTTTGACACAGAAATGTTTTGGGCGAAGAATGTCATGGGTTATTAACATTTTTTCATTCATTTTAGTTTGTGATTTATTTCATGGCACACAAAATTATAAGCATATGACTTCTAAACTTACTGCGACAAGGTGACAAGTACTGTACAGAGCAAAACCCATATTTGCTCACCATTAATCTGAATATTAATATGGGATACATATGGTGAGAGATTTTGGGTCTGAGGTAGAAAATATGATTGCTTATAAGTTTAGCAATAAATCATTTAAATGGAATGATTAAAAATACATAATTATCCCTAAATGTTCAACAAAAATAGGCCATTTCTTGAGAACGACATATTTGTGATATATTTTATGGCACTGAACATTATAACAAGCAATAACTTTAACTTAACAGGATGACTAGCTCTTTTGCTTGTGAAAACTGGTCTGAATTAGTTCACTGTTTACTCTTGTACTGTGCTCTGTCTTTCTTTTTACATCTGTCTAGTGGGTAAAACCGATTTGTGTGTGTGTGTGTGTGTGTGTGTGTGTGTGTGTGTGTGTGTGTGTCTTAGGTAAAGCCATGGAGAAGCTTTTGTTTTCTGCAGGATTTGGGTCCAGATGTGTCCAAATTCCACTCAGGCCCCCAGGAAAGAGGTAACCAGATAGGCAGTAAGCTTTATCCTCATGTTTTAAATGTGCAGTGGTGTGAATGCACATTGTGTGTGTGTGTGTGTGTCTGAGTGTTTATGTGTTTCATTCTTCTCTAATCCTGCTCATTATCCATTCCTGCCTCTCATCACCTTTATCTTCTACCTCTGTTTTTCCTTCTCTCCTTGTTTTTCCTTCCCATGTTTTCCCGCCCTTTTCCTCCCTCTATCCCTCCTTCCCACCATCACCACCTCTTCCTGATCCACAGCCCAAGGGCTCCACATAAATGCTTGTTATACAAATAATGATTAAAGAAGGCACTTCCTGTTAATTCAGAGATGTGTTGCTTAGCAACATCCGAAGAGTGAAAAGCAGAAGAACCAGCTTGTCTTTCAGTTCTCAAGACCTTTAACAGTCATAGTCTGTTTGGGGTCTGAGAGACCTCAAGGCAGTTTTAATCGCTTGTAAAATGTACTTAAAGCTGTATTCTATAACTTTTTTTGGTAAAAAATTATCCAAAATCAATTATTGATCAAGTACATAACCAATCAGTGTTCAAAACTATCTCCTTATCTTAGCACAGTGGTGCTAGAGGGGTGTGGCTTGCAGAACTTCGCACACTGGCACAATGGATGAGAAGCGGCATTATAATGCATTATAATTGTACCAATTCCTTGTTAATATACTACATAAAGTCTGTAAAATTGTACATTTTACATCCTAGTCTGTACATTTTAATAAACAGTTCTACAAATATTAGATGCCAGATATATGTATTATTTAAGCTATGACTCTGGATAATTGTTTTTTAGAATAGTGATCTTTTAATGATTAATCATTCATACATACATTGCCTATGTATTTTCGTATGTCATATTTGTACAAGACCTCAAAAGTAACCCGGGCCCAGGCCCGGGCGATCCCCCCGCTTCCACGATCCATGATATGAGCTAACTTTGCGATCGTTAGATTTGATCACCATTGGTAGCTCGATTTATTGTAAAACTTTTTTTTTTTCAGTTGGTCAGAACAAAACTGGCAGCCGTGTTACTTGTTCAGATGGCATTTTCCGGTAAAACTTCTTATTTTGTACATACTTCCAAGACGTAGTATCTGTAATTCCGAAGTACAGTGAATATACACCTCAAAACATTAGATTCATTCGTGCTGAAGATCCGTGCCGATGCACAACCCACGTAAAGAAGATATTTCTGCAAATAATTGCAACTGCAGGTTTCAAACAAAGATGGCGACAAAAAGGCAAAATACGGACTGCAGCTGTAACATAACTATCAGGTTGATACTTATGATATAACTATCAATAAAAATCAATATAAACAAAATCCCATATGAAAAATGACATTTTACATGAAAATGACAAATTAGAGGGTTAAAGCTTGAAGAATGTTGGTAACTAAACAGTTTTGTTTCCCATTGACTTCCATTGTATACAGTATATATATATATATAAATACAAAATATACTTCATAGCATCTTTTTTGGGGGCTGATCTATGCCTTTAAATGAACTTGAAGGGGGGAAAAGATTAATTTCAAAATTACTATACTACTATTATTCATAAATGTTATAAATTACTGGAGTCTCTTGAACCCCAAAGACAAAAACATTGAAGTCAATCTCAATAGAACATCTTTGTGTGTGTGTGTGTGTGTGTGTGTGTGCATGTGTGTGTGTGTGTGTGTGCGCGTTTTTGTGACAAATGAGGACATACATTTGTATAATGACAAGGGTATGACATAGGTATTACAAGGAGAAGGTGACTTTTCAGGACATTACCCCATGTCCCCATGTGTGTGTGTGTGGTGTGTGCGTGCGGTGGGATACATGTGGGCGTTTGTGATTTTAACCTTGCAGTGCACATGTAAGTTTGGAACAAAGACAACACTATGTTCTATTAAACCCTTCAAAGACCTATATTTGGGCCTAATTTATCAGCAAAACCTTCCATAACAACTACTCAAAATGTTATTTATGTTGAAGGAGACCCCACACAAGCACACACACACAGCATCTTCCATTATCATGAGTCCAGAGCACTTCCTGCTTTGCTTGCTGCTTTATCCATTCAGGGGACGAAGGACAAGGGAGAGAGGCAGGTCAGAGGTCACTAAGCCCTCAGTGCAAGTAGGGAAACACCTTGCAAACCCTCTTTGTTCCTGATTCAGATTTAGAGAGGGTAAGGGAGAGAGAGCCCATGTTTATGATGTATAGAATGGTTTATAGATTATTCGGTTAAAAAGATGAGATATAAGATAGAAAGACATTTCCAGATGACAATTTTATTGCTGTTTCATAACTCAAGAGACTCAATTTTGTTATTGGTTATGCTTAATTTAGCTTAATTTTTTACACGTATGATTTTGTGGATGTAAAAGGGTCAGAAATTAATGGGGGCTTGGGAATGAATGAATTTGTTTTTTGAACAAATTGGTTGAGTGAATGATTCTGTGAACTATTCATAAAGACAGTCACTTGCTTTGTTCCAGAATGAATCAGCTGTTTGGAATGAATCGGTTGAGTGAATGATTAAATGACTCACTAATTAACAGTCACTTGCTACCACCTACTGGCAGTTTCAGATTCATGTTTAAAAGTACAGTATCATGTCATTATTTCCATCTTTTCATATTTCTGTATTCAAAGAGTTATATTTAAAATAGTCTCATAACATTATTTATGCAATTGTAATTGCAGAGTAAATGTATTCATGCCACCTCTGAGCTGCATTAAACAGTCTGTATAAATACATCTAAATGTGACTTCAGATGCAGCTTCTGTGCCACCTCTGCAGTGCAAAGATGGATTCTGTTGATACTGAATTTGATGGGATAATGCACACATTTAAAAACAATTTGCCCTTACACAGGTAAAAAAAATGCCATAAGCGGGCAAATATCTCCCCTTAATGGAAAAGTTCATTTGTGTCACTAGTGTGTATTTGATTGTGTTTTTGTATGTGTCCTATCCAGCATCTCACAGAAAATTTCCAGTACCACCCTGCTATAACTGTACAATGCCAAATACAGTAGAAACAGGAACCAGCAATCATTGATTGCCTGATGCAATAGCTTCCTCCATAACAATGGCCTTATTTGATCCAGTGCTCCACATTCACACAGGTTTGTCTGTACTGTGTGCAGCCACTTGAGGACTGTCAGCACTGTGTATGTGTTCATGCACCAGCATGTGTGTCCATTCGAGCTATTTATGAGCCACATAATTTATGGATGATTCTCAGGAAATAGTGCCATTTGTGTCTTGTGTCCCTATTTCCTACTACTGACATATTTATCTGGACACTGAACTCAGTCAGGTTATTTGAACTAATTTTGGTGTGTAAAAATAAACGTTTTGAAGGTGTCCTTGTTATAGTATAATTACACCAATAAGTACAGAGTAATATTGATTAACAACATTTACTTACTATAGGGTTAGGGTTTGGTTACCAGTAATTGCTTGTAATCATGCATAATTTATTGTTACTAATATAGTAAGTACATTTATAACAAGGACACTATAAAATAAAAGTGGTGTCATTTTTAAGATGAATATCAAGATGAATATCAGTAAATGTGTCCCCAATGTACCCCTTTTTTCTTTTCTTTCTTTTTTTTTTTTTTTTTTTTTTTTTTAAAAAGGGATAAAACAAATTAAATGAATAATTTTATTAGTGCTTTCAATTGTGTGAAGACATTCTCTGAAAGTTCAGTTTGCCTCTCTAACAGTTGGTCAAATGAAACGAAAGCCAAACAGAACTAAACTTGTTTAAAGCCTCAGAAAATAAGGAAGTAAACAAAAAGCAAAACAAATAAGACTGAAATTGTAGCCTAAAGAGAAGCTTCTTCAAATAAGACAAGTGGTAACCAAAATACTTCTCATATACAGGTAGTGAATGTGGTATGATGGAATAAATGTGTGGTGCATAACATTATATTCTGTAACATACTGAATGTAACTGTTGGCACAAAACATTTTGAAGACAACAGAACTGATTACATTTACTCAGTTATTGTTACTTTTTTTAGACTGTAACCATCTTTTTGGGATTTGGATAATGGAACTGGCCACTGAAAAAACTATATTCAATAATATTTGTTAAGAGACAACATGAAACATTGGACAAAAAAGTGGATAATAAAATCAGTAAATGCTGAAAGCTAGATTCACATGATCCACATGAGCAGCATGGCCCAGTGTGCCTAAACTCCAGTAAATGGCTTTTGCTACATTGCTTTTGTCATGGTTTGAACAGTAGTTTACTTAAATTGGTCTTTTTCACATGCAAAAAAAAAAAAACATGATTGTAACTAAATAACCATTAAAAAATAGCCCATAAGGAGAGTCCCATATGACACTTTCATTATGGCCTGAGATTTAAGGGCAAGAAACCACTAAAAGAAACACCGTTTCAAAAGTCCCTTGGCTATGTCCAGGTGAGCGTGTGTGTTATCAGACTCATCAGCAAGGGCAGTCTCAGGGTAAAGAGTCAAAGAGTCACGCAGCTGCCCACAGGCGCCATATTTCAAACATGCCTTCAATAATGAGCTGGGCTGGACCGACCCAGAGTTACAGAGAGGCAACTCACTTAAGAGGTGAAAAAACACATTCATTGACAGAACAAGTTGTCGGTATCCTCCACTATGTGATTACTGAGTACACATGGGGGAGAGCAAGGGGATGAACAGACACATGTTTTGAGGGATTTCAAAGACTCACAGGACTGTCTACATCAAATCAGAAGTGAATGCTAACCTGCTAAGCTAAAAGACAAACAAACACACATGATTGCCTTTTAAATCTCAATGAATTAGCTCACAGGCCTAAATCAACAGAAAGTTGGTGATCTAAGTGTGTGTGTGTGTGTGTGTGTGTGTGTGTGTGTGTAAGGACAGAAGTGAGGTGTTGAGTGGCACATGGGTGTGATATCGTCTGAGGAGCTTTCTTGGTGTTTAGCATACTCATATGAACACTTGGGACATTGCCTTTACAAGAGAGAGATCCAAACAACCAATACACAACATATTATCTACTATATATAGGGGACAGCCTCTTGAAACTCACTCACCTTCCTCTTCATTGCCTGAAGCACATCTGGTGACACACAAAAGCACAGAAACACACACACACCTCATGTGATTTGTGGGGTTTGAAGTTCCACAAATCAAGCTGTGAGATCAAATCTGACGTGTTAGGAGCCTGACAGCTGTATACTTCAAACAATCCCCATATTACAGCTCACACCCCTCTTGTAGCTTCACCTCTGCTGGCTTCAGCCAAGCCAGACCGCTTGGACTGTATGTGAATGTAAGTGTGTGTGTGGTTCAGGTATTCCCTACATTATGTGGACAAAATGTCCCCACAAAGATGTCAATATCCAAAATCCTTTTCCTTGTGGGGACATTTTTGGTCCCCATGAGGAAACAAGCTTATAAATCATACAGAATTAAGTTTTTTGAAAATCTACAAATGCAGAAAGTTTTGTGTGAGGGGCAGGTTTAGGGGTACGGTTAGGGGAAGGGGATAGAAAATACTGTTTGTACAGTATAAAAACCATTACGTCTATGGAATCTCCCCATAAAACATGGAAACCTAACGTGTGTGTGTGTGTGTGTGTGTGTGTGTGTGTGTGTGTGTGTTTAAGTGAAACATTGTAATTTGTGGAATGGAGGACCACTCTAACCTGCTATTTAGCAGCAGTCCGGTCAGCTGGACAGGGCAAAAAACAACACAGCTGCTATGAGGTCCACACATACACATACACACACTCACTCGCAGGCAAAGTTGCAATTTCTTGTGTGGTCTTACTCTTCGCAGCTGATAGAAAAATAAAAACTCACAAAAATGTCATGACTATTGGAAAACTTACATTCAGTTTAACTGAATTTTTGCTAGAACAATAATGTATATATATACACATATTGCCGTTCAAAAGTTTGGTAACACTTTACTTGAAGGGGTGTGCATAAGACTGACATGACACCTTCATAATCATGACATGACACATGTCATGAATATGAAGGAGGTTTTATGCATGTTTATGACAACTGTCATTAAGTGTCATTCGCTCAGTTATGTCATTTTTAATGCAAATATGACATTATTTGACCTAACCCTACCCCTAACCATAGCCCATAACAGACATCTCAGACAATGTCATCTTTGCATTAAAAATTACATAACTGAGCGAATTACACTTAATGACAGTTGTCATAAACATGCATAAAAAACCTTCATATTCATGACATGTGTCATGTCATGATTATGTATGTGTCATGTCATGATTATGAAGGTGTCATGTCAGTCTTATGCACACCCCTTCAAGTAAAGTGTAACCAAAAGTTTTATTCATCAAGGATGCATTACATTTTCTATTCATCAAAAAATCCTGAAAAAAACGGGGTTTCACAAAAATATTTAGCAGCACAACTGTTTTCAACATTGATAATAAAGAAATTTTTCTTAAGCACCAAATCATCATATTAGA
This sequence comes from Sinocyclocheilus rhinocerous, assembly GCF_001515625.1. Taxonomy (NCBI): domain Eukaryota; kingdom Metazoa; phylum Chordata; class Actinopteri; order Cypriniformes; family Cyprinidae; genus Sinocyclocheilus; species Sinocyclocheilus rhinocerous. Next base: position 738,097 of record NW_015640468.1, read on the forward strand.
ATAATTTCTGAAGTATCATATGACACTGAAGACTAATGAGGAGTAATGATGCTGAAAATTCAGCTTTGCATCACAGGAATAAATGCATCATATTTTTATTATTAAAATAGAAAATATTTATTTTAAACTGTAATAACATTTCTAAATATTACTGTTTTTACTGTATTTTTAAACAAAAACTAAAATGCAGTCTTGGTAAACATATGAAACTTCTTTCAAAAACATTAAAAAATTTTACAGACCCCAAACATTTGAACTTTATCTAATGGAAGCTTGTTTCCACCACAGGATAATAAAAGGTAATTGCAAGAGCAGAATCACATACCCAATAACACAATACTCTGTAATACAAAACTCAATATTATCTTTTCATTACGGTTTACTTTGGCAAAATAGCTCTACATGAAACAACGTGTCTTTCATGGCAGTTTGTATGCTCATAAGCTTCACTTTTATATCAAATTCAACCTCTTCGTTAACCTTTGACCTCTAACCCCCCATTTACCCCCTCTCCCGTTTGACTTCACCAAGTCATGAACAAGTACAGTATTATCAGTGGGATAAAATGTCCATGAGTAAATCACGCTCAAACAAAGCTTTCATTAAAACAAGTTTGATTTGTTACAACAAAGGGCTTTTTGGTGAAGATCTCAAATTCATCTGCCTAATCTGGCAATTAGCAGTGTATGTTGAGTGTTTGAAAATCGTCTGGCTAATCTGACCATCTGCTTCTTATCAGCGTTTCTTTTATTTATTTTTTAAATGTGTGGATTTATTTATTTATCTAAAGGATCTATTAGAGCAGCAGGCAGCCACATCTCTCCGCAGTCAATCAGATAGCAGCCTACCAACCTCTGTGTGTGTGTGTGTGTGTGTGTGTGTTGTCTGTTTAGAAATCCACTAGAGGGCGCAGTCTCATCTGAGGGCCTGCCAGCTTGATTTAAGCAGGAAACTGTCTGTTGTTTTTGCACGGCTGTCTGCTGTGGGAGTGTGTGGAGTGTTTTAGTTTCTCCCGATATGAAGCATTGAGGTCCAACAAAAACAGCATGCAGAGGAAGGGGTGAGGGGCAGACTGGGGCAGGGCAAAGGATTATGGGGGCACGGAGAGCAACCCAGTCGCCTCCGTGCACAGCAGGAGCTCTTCACTAACTTTATGCAAACTTCAAATTGATAATTTATGGCTACAAGTAATATTTCAACCAATATGAATGGCGTGAGTAATAATGCCAAAATATGAACCATGACCTCGCTTATAATAGCTCGTCTTGTCATTTTTCAGTGAGGCATCATTTAACAGCTGTTTTGAGGAGTATTCAAGACAAATCCCCTGAGGAATCTGATTTACTAACTTATGATGATCATTTATAGTATATAATTTTTAAAAATATATGTTTTTGCAGTGATGCCATAGAAGAGCCAATTTGGGTTCCCCAAAGAACCTTTTACTAATCAGCTCTTAACAACTGAAAAAAAATTTAATAATCTAAAAAACATTGTTCCACTATAAAGAACATTTTGTCCGATGGAAAGGTTCCATAAATGTTACCATCATCCAAAATTGTGAACCATCAATGCCAAAAAAAAGAACCTGTTTGATATGTATCAACATGTTTTTTTACTAATAACCAAGACCACCTGAAAGTTTTTGGTTAGTATCATTTAAAGTGAGTTCTGAATCTAAATCTTGAGATGTTTACGAACCGAAAAAAATATAGATCATACCACAGATGCAGTGTTCTAGAAAGCTCTGATGCCAAAACTGATGCCACAAGATTTCATTCTCATGGGCATGTGCAGACAGTATCCTCAGAATAAAAGGTGAACATCCATTTATTCAAATGTATGCTTTGCCATAAGTGGGACTATTCACACATTTTATATCTAATCTGATGCATTTAAACAAATTGGTCAGAGATGCATTACATGCCTATGTTGTCTTTACATTAGTCCTCAGTGTTAGTCACACATTTACTTCACACTGTCAGTAAATTGTTATATATACAACTCATTTTATTCAATTAAAATGGTTACAATCCTGTATCACTTGAGTAGAAGATACTGGTTCATTAAGTGATTGAGAAGATCTGCAGATGATCTCATCAGTGTTGTGGAGAGTGACACTCTGATAAGTTTTGATTAATGGATTTACACACTGATCCCCCTAAATGTGATTGCAAATTAATTTAAGGAGTGCAGTGTGTGAAACAAGATTTGTATGTGTACATAGTTTTGCAGATATATGAAACAACTGATTTAACAGAGAGCTCATGAGAACTTCTTTAAGGATAATCGTCTGTAGAGCATCTCAGATGTATAAGGAAAAATATCTTAGGTGTAGCCTATAGTTTTCATGTTTGTTTTGAATGTGAATTGCTGTCAATTCAGCCTACGCTATTTCGCTTTAACTGCCTTTTTTCAGGTGCTGCAAATTGGGTGTACCGCGTGAACAACGCGTCCTTAAGAAACTCGTTAATGTCAAATGCGTCGTTTCCTTTTGTTTTTTGTTTATTTTGCGAGTTTGTGTCAGCTTTTATCATGCAAATAAATGCAAGAAAGTGAGAATTAAATTCACACATATCCAAATCCTTTGCTGACATGTGATCTAAGCACTAAAGACTCTCTGAGCGCTTTATAAGGTACCGAGCAATGTACAGACTCACTGAACTAATTGGATTTTACGATTCGGCTCCGTTTAAGGGGGAACGAAAGTAAGTTTTATTTACGCATAAATCAGTCAGTTTCTCTGTAGTTCACCACATTACAATAAATAGATGAATTAATAAAGTTACACAGAATATGTTTATTAATTTTATATTAAGCATTATACAATGTAACAATATTTTTAAAGAAGTCAATATTTATAAAGGTCTGTTTTTGTTTCTCTTTAAGAGTTTAAATGTGCATGTAAATCTCTTCTTCATATTAGAGAGGCTGCAGTGGTGTGTTGTATGAAGCAGAGTGTTTGAAGTGACTGAATGTCACCTTCATGTGATGTTTGAGTGAGAGGAAATCACAGAGCAATGCCTCTTTTACATTATCATTTGGTCCCAGGCTCTGGTTTCACTGGGAACCTGCCTGAAATCTGTTCAGGCTTGCATGTTTTGTTTTGTTTAGTTAAGTTTAATTTAGTGCCATACAATCAGAGCTACCGTCCAATTTGTAGGCAGTAATTAATAAAAAGATAGACTTGCAGTGTAACAGGATTAATAAAAAAGAAAAGAAAAGAAAAGAAAAGAAAGAAAGAAAAACAGTAGGCTAATTCAGGTATCAAGAATACACACACAGAGCTGTTCATTTATTTTTACACGCATTTTTTTTCTCCAAAAGGAGGCTTTTTCTCAAAATTTCTAGGGCTGCTTTACTGTAACAGATCTTTTCATTATTATAGCATATTTATTTTCATTCATTTAACTCACAATAATTTCTGTCACACTCTATTTAATAAGTCCTAGTTTTATTCTTCGTCAGTAATTAAATTCAAATGTTTTGAAAAAGTGCAACGAAGTTTTACATAAAACTTTCAGGAAGCGATTAAACTTAAGGTTATAGGCTAATTTTAGTAGGCTGACAGAAAAAAAAATAGGCTACTTAAAAATAAATGTAGGCCTAGCCTATTTATTTATAAATTATTTATTTGGCCAAGATGTTTAAGTCTGTTTGACATTAATGAACAAATGTTTACTGTGTGGAAAAGTTAATATTCATTGAAATCCTGCGACTGTGACTCTGCGTTGTTTCTTCTCATTTTTTTTATTTAAAATGTGTCGTAAATGAGACGTGACGCAAAAACATTTTTTGACAATTTAAGCTAAATCTAACTTGAAAGACGAGCCGGCCATTATTTTTTCATTAAGAAGAAAAACAAGAGTAATGCTCACTTTGTTGACACGCACTCGCTCCTGCCGACTGCGTGGCCCGGGGGGGTTGGTGTGCCGTGGTGGGTGGGAGGGTGATAAGGGGTCCGATATATGGGTCCAATGGGAGGGGTGAGAAGTCTGGAGTTTAAAAAGACAGGGCGCTTCTCTCCCTCACACAGACGCGCTTCAGCTTCCAGTGAGGGAAACTTACCTCAGACTCTTGTTTCAGACAAAACAATCCAAACATTCCCACTGAACTCTGTAAAAGTAAGACCAGACATTCGGATAAAACTGCACAAGAAAACTGACGGACTCAAAACTAAAGCGCCCTCACCAAATGGAGCCAACGCCGGAATACGCTGACTCGTACGACTACTATGAAGATAACGAGACTGCGTGCGATTACTCGGAGTGGGAGCCGTCTTATTCTCTCATTCCCGTGCTGTACATGCTCATTTTCATCCTCGGGCTCTCCGGGAACGGCGTGGTTATCTTCACCGTCTGGCGCGCCAAATCCAAACGGCGCGCGGCAGACGTTTACATCGGTAACCTGGCGCTCGCGGACCTGACGTTCGTCATCACGCTGCCGCTGTGGGCTGTGTACACCGCGCTGGGTTACCACTGGCCGTTCGGCGTGGCTCTCTGCAAGATCAGCAGCTATGTGGTGCTTGTCAACATGTACGCAAGCGTTTTCTGCCTGACCTGTCTGAGTTTTGACCGCTACCTTGCCATCGTCCACTCTCTGTCCAGCGGGCGGCTCCGGTCCCGGGCCACCATGCTGGCATCGCTGGGTGCCATCTGGTTCCTCTCGTGCCTGCTAGCCGTGCCAACTCTCCTGTTCCGCACTACGGTGAATGACGCCGGGAACAACCGCACCACCTGTGCGATGGACTTCAGTCTGGTCACTCTCAATCAGCATCACGAATCCCTTTGGATTGCAGGTCTAAGCCTTTCGTCCTCCGCTCTTGGTTTTCTTCTGCCTTTCTTGGCCATGACCGTCTGCTACTGCTTCATCGGCTGCACGGTCACCCGGCATTTCAGCCACCTGCGCAAGGAAGACCAGAAGAAGCGTCGTCTCCTGAAGATCATCACTACCTTGGTGGTGGTTTTTGCATTCTGCTGGACGCCTTTCCATGTGCTGAAGAGCATGGATGCGCTGTCATACCTAGACCTGGCACCCACCTCGTGCGGCTTCCTACATTTTCTGCTTCTGGCTCATCCGTATGCCACATGCCTGGCGTACGTCAACAGCTGCCTCAACCCGTTCCTCTATGCCTTCTTTGACCTGCGCTTCCGCTCGCAGTGCCTGTGTCTGCTGAATCTGAAGAAGGCCATGCATGGGCACATGAGCTCCATGTCTTCAACCCTCAGTGCCCAGACTCAAAAGTCGGAGGTGCAGTCGCTGGCCACCAAAGTGTGAGGGAACGAAATGAGAAGAACAGAAATCATGAAGTTGAAGAAAAAAAACATTGGGTTGAGGGGTTAAAAAGGTGGAAATCTATAATTGACGGCTGGTCCGTTCTGATGTGGTGAACTGATGGACTTTGGAGAAAATATTTCTCTATGTTTGTAAATAACATTCATAGTTTGGTGTACTCTACTGTATTCATGGATGGATTGCTGGAATGATGTGACTTTGTGTGTCTGCATGTGTGAATTCATGTTCGTTGACATCTATTCGTCGACTTTGACTCGCTCAAAACACGCACACGCAGAACTATTCAAGCAAGCAGGAGGCCAGTTTTCTCGAAAAACATTCAAAGTGACCACAATGATGCTGCACTGAGGATGAACTTGCTTGTGCTGCTGTAAGAGTGTGTGATTGTGTTGAAGCCTATATACACTGGTGTAGAGATGCAAATTATACAGTATTTTCATACTATTTCTTTCTGCTAAGTTGCAATGTTCAGAAATGTTCACATTCAGTATTTGTAGCACTTGTTAAAAGGAGATATAAAAATTATAATTTTCGTTAAACTCCCTGATGTGAATGTGTGTGTTTTTTGATGAGCGAATCAGTGTGTGTGTGTGAGAGAGAGAGAGAGAGTGTGTGTTCCAGTGCAAAGGTGATGCTGCTTGATTAGATAGTTTAAAGTGCAGACAGAGAGTCAGGGTTTGGAGGGGTGGGCAGACAGACAGATGGCTGGTGACAAATGTCTCTGGGAAAAAAGGAAGACAAGTGGAGGAAGGGAACAAATTTGGGGGTGTAAATAGGTATATATTCATGAAATAATGTTATATTTTTGAAATTTCTGTAACTAACTACTGCTACTGTATTAAATATGTTCCTTAAATACAATACCGTCTTCGCGTCATTACACATGATTATGGGTATGCATTGGTGTGTACAGTTTAAAGGGAGTTAACATTAATAGTCCATCCATCCATTTTCCAAACCACTTGTGAAAAAGAAGTATGTTTAATTGTATTGAATGTGCACTTGTAGTGTACTTCAAATCTTAAAAGTATATTTAAAAAAAAACTGTACTTGAAAATAATATAATATTAATGGATCAAAGGCCATTTAAGTGCACCTAAAGGAACTTTCATGACTGTGTTTCTTAACACACTTGAGTGCATTTTTAAAAAACCATACTTTGTAAAAATGTCAAACTAAAGGTTTTACTTTAAAGTACATTTTAAATCATTATGTTTTATTAATATTATTTTGTTTTGCTTTAGAGTACACTTATTTTTATATGTTGACTAACTAATGCACATGTAAAGTGCTTGATTATAATATAACTGTATGATGTTATTTGACATTACATTGAAAATTAATATATTAATATGTAATTAATATATCATTTATTAAAAGTATGCTAAAGTGTACATCTTTTTCAGAAAAGGATGTAGGGCTGCAGTACATTGATAGCACTGTATCTAAATTAATTCTTGTGTGAGTATGTTTGAATGTGTCAAAACAACAAAAAACGCATAAAACTCAAAGTACCTCTGGAATCCAGGGTTGTAGCTGGACTAAAATGTTTGGTGAACAGTGTTGTGAGTTTCAAATATTTAAATAAAAAAAATATATATCTTGAAATAAAATAAGAGAAATCAATGTAAAGGGTGGGGTGATCCGCCCATTAGAGACCAGTCTTACAGCACTGGAACATACACACACACACACATAACGTATGGTCTAATTAATAGTGACATTGTGAGGCCCCTATGACTCCAAAAGAATGAAACAGGATGGGCACATATCTGTTTGAAGCCAATTTGGGGCAAGTGAAAAATTATTTTTGAAAAGATGACCGTTAAAGAAGGGGGAAAGGGACGCGACACACACACACACATACAAGGACATCAACCAGAAACAACAGAACTGACATGACCAATAGGATCCAGACACTTTCAGATCAAAGTGAGCAGAGAAACGAATAAACGGACAGAGTAACAGAAAATGAAGAACTTGAGCACTCGCTAAAGAGTTCCCATGATAAATATCGGCAGATTGTTTTTGGCAGACTGTCTGATATACACACTGTCTGGAAGAGAGATATGATGAGGTAATCTCATTATCTGGATAAACCGGACCAGTGATGTCATCTAAAAAAAAAAAAACATAGCAAACCGTAAAAGCCCAATGTGCTCGTTTTTCACAAATGCACAAAATGCTAAGCAGCTAATTCACATTTCTGTGACAGTTTACTGTAATTGTAATAGTATAAAGTAAATGCAGATTGACTCAATTTACATGTAATCAATGCTTTTATCCATAGCGATTTAAAAATGAGGAACATCAAAGCAATTTATCTTAAGAACAAACAATATTTGAAGTCCACAATACCGAGTTTTACACAAGCTTTAGCAAAACTGATATGCATAAGAAAGTAGAGAAAAAGAACATCACGTGATGTGGTAAATACGCCTATATAAAATGTATGTGAATTCTATGTTGAATGTAAATGATTATGTGTTAAAGGTTCTCAGTTACAATCAGATCTAATGGGAATCTCATGTTTCAGGGCCTTTGTGGAAAGCATAACAAACCAAGCCTTCCAAAGGCGTTTCAAATGAAAAGGAACGTGCTCATTTCATCCTGCTAATCACAACACACTTTTCTTCACTCCTTTGACAAATCTTCCGGCACCCATTCACCACCCCAACTGCACATTTACTTCATTAATTAGGTCCAAGGGGAAATAAGTCTCATGCTTCTGCCCATAGAGACTGTAAGATAAACCAGTGAATTATCATTTTTCCCATAGAATAATAGGTGATTTGAACATGTGGACCTGAGAAAAATCTTTGATAAATCATCTCATGCTGAACATTTTGATGATTTTGCAGTGGCCTTTCAGTCAGATTTTCAAATACAGAACTAAAATCACATTCAAATAGCCTCTTTGTGAAAACAGCAACAGGTGCTGCGCTACTATAGTGCTTGAGTGTGTAGCCAGGGCTGTTTAAAACCATTAACCTTGTCACAAAGTAAGATTATGATATACATGCATGTATGTGTCCCAGCTGCTAACCTTCATAATAAAGAGCAGAAGTGCATACCCTCTGTCATCACTACTCACCCTCGCTAATATCCCCCAGTCCTCGACAGGTGTGTTTCCTCACTGGCTTTTGCAGTCACTTGGGCATCCTGTGTCAGGCCTTCAAACTCAAACTGAACAAATGTCCAAATGCACTGCAATGGACAGACCTCAGGAGGCTTGGATGCACTCTATCTGACCGTATTCTCATTCCTGGAAAAAAAAAGATGCTAACTGAATGAAGTACTGCAATCCAAGGTCATTATATTTAGGTATGTCAATATGTTTTATATTAAAATGATTCCTCCATGTTGTATCAAACTATGAAAACCATTTTTGCTTCATAGTAAAAAAAAAACTTTATATCTCACATTTGCAACTTTATTTCTTATGGCTTTATATTTCCCACTTGTCACTTTAAATTGCTTTCACACTTATGATTGTGTGGTCCAAACCAGATTTTTATTGCTCCCCCCTACACCATGATCCTGCAATACTGGAGACTGCATTTCTAGGACCTGAATTTTTTTTTTTTTTTTCAATTCTGTATTTGTAATATTAGGAATGATTTGCTGGTTTAATTGTCTAAATTTAATTGACATATTCTCCTAGCCAAGCCCTAACTCTAACCGTTGGTAACCCTCTTAAAGATTTAAACTAATTTGTTTCAATTGTCTGTTTATTGTTTGTGTGCGACCTCCAGACATGTTCACAAGTCCCCAAGGTCCGGGTTTCTGCTTCATTAGCAGTCTGGTGTGCGGCCCGCTTGACAAAGTGCAGTAAATGGTAAAAGTGTTTGTGCAGCAAAGTAGCGTGTTTATGATTACGATAATAAATAAATTAGTAAATAATATGATAACAAATACCAGTTTGCAACATCAAGCAGCAGTATGAACTGTTTTTGCACAGCTAAAAATGGAAGCGACTGAAATGTTTAAAAAGGCCATGCTTGCTCTCACGTTAAAAAATAATGTTGAAGGATAATTTAAAAAAATAATAATAATAATAATAAAAAAACTGAATCATTTTTGTTTGTATCAGTTTTAAATTAACTCATCTTGAGTTGGAGTAAAAAGAGTTTTTGCCACTGTCACAAAAAAATTAGGGTCCTAGAAATAGGTTCCTGAAACTGCAGCCTCTGGTATTGCAGAATTATACTATTGCCTCCATTTGCTCCACTGGATCCCACTGGCCTTTTTTGATTCAGAACCATGAAAGCTGCATCTGCTTACCCCTATCGCTAGGTAACAACTACAGGAGAACATGGCAAAAAAAAAAAATCCAAATGACATTTTTCACATGTATAATTCTATAAACATTTGTGTTTTATTGTCAGGCCTAATACTACTGTCATACTGAGTTCTCTTCCAGTTTTAAGGACAGACAGACACCAACTGTTCTCATCATGTACACCGCACACACTCACACACAGAACGCAGTGAGTCTGAAGTCAATAACGCAATGTGTCTGGCCTAGCTGAACACCAGACTTGACAATGGAGCCTCTCATCTATCAAAACACAGAGGCCATCTTTGAGCAGAGCTTTGCTAAAGGACACATAGTCACACAGGAGAACATCCTCATGAGTGAAAAAAAACAATGCCAGGAGAGTCTAGTGTCTCCCGTTACTGTGTAATGGAGCGCAGAGCTCGCTGAGAATGTGTAACACATTAGCTCCTGGGTTTGCCTTGCGTGTGAGAATTACACAACTGTCTATGTGACAGATGAGAGTGATGTCTACACTGGGAATTTCTATAGTGGTTTTCCCAGATAAATCACATATGACGTTTGGCATCAGATCAAGTCTCTCTAAACTAAGCCAGATGGGTCTTACTTCAGTCTTTTTGATATCGCAGGTTCATTATTTGCGTTTAGTCAAAAAATCATCCTTACTGCCTCCCTGTTGTGATGTGCTCTCATAAAATTTAAACGTCTTTCTATTCTGAAACCCATTTGTCTGCTATTGTATATTCCATTATTCATGATTTCATAATCTCTGTTTATACCTTGAAACTCCTGTGAAACTTTTTACCCACTTTTCTCTCATCTCCTCTTTGTTCAACCCTGTGGTTTGGGCTCTTTTGAAGTTTAATGTGATTTCTCCTCCTCCTCTGTTTAGGCAGTAATGAGCTCTGGGAGAAAAAAAATAAAGCATTAGCCTAAGGATAAACATTTAACTAAAGAGAAGTTATTCACAAAGAGTGTATATGTCTAGGATTAGTGGTTTTACAGTGTACCCATCTACTACTACTAAAGCCAATTTCAGATCCTTAAAATATGAAAATTTTTACTGAATTATTATTATTGAATTGAATTATTATTGTTGTTATTGTTAATATTTTTATTAGAAGATGTTATTTTAAACAACTTTGCCAAAAGACCAGATGAGAAAATCTTTACAACAACAAAAAATACAAAATGGTTCGAATGCTGAATCATTTGCTGGCTCATGTACAACATGTCTACACTGTAAAAAAATAAATAAAAAAATAAATTTCTAACAGTTTCTAAGTGAAATGTTTTTTCAGTGTAGTCAGCCAGTGAATCTTTCTTTGCGTTAAACTGTTAGAAACAATCTACCAAAGCCTGAAATTTGATAATTTTACAGCTATTTCGTAGTGTTTATGTCTAAATGTCATGGAAAATTTGATTCAGGGAATATATGACTTGAGCATTTGAAAAAATCTTGCGTGTGAGTTTGCAGTGTTGTGTGACACAGGATGTTTATTAAACCTGTTTTTAACAGATGATATAAGAAGTTGCATTCAAGTCAGAAACACGCACTCTCTCTTTACACAGGTGTCTAATCTTTCATTCATGAATTCATATTTGGCTCCAGCTGCAGATGCTGTTTATTGCCTAAGCTTGTATGGCAAGTCTAAGGGGTCAAACCTGCTTTATGACAATTCTCAGGGTTACCCTGCTTTTCATTTCTAAAAGTTTTATTTTGAGTGCCCACTGCAGCTATTCAGACAAATCTTGCAATTGAAGAAATGGTTATTTGGATGAGTGATATCCATAGTAATGGAGGAGACAAGCAATACACACAGCTGATGTTGATGATCCTGTTACACAATGTCAAAACCAAAGTAAAAGCACGCTGTTGAATGTGTATATTCTTTACAACTCCCGGTGACCACACCCAGAGAGGACCAAACTGTCCATGTGTGAATTCACATCAGACAAAGACTAAAGTGGCCCCTCCATTCAAGTGCTGACAAAAGCTAACTAAACTTGTTTGCACTGACTTTCAGTCAAGTTCAGTGTAGTTTTCCAAGCAACATTTGAGGTGTTTGGCCAATAAAAGATAATATATAGTACCAGCAAGCCGAACAATAACCATGTTGCACATCGCAATCACCATTCAGTTCCTTTTCTGTTGCATGGAAGAAAAACATATGGTCTGGAGTGACATAAATTGAGAAAGGATTTTGTATTATTGCAATATTTTTTTTTATGCAAGAACTTTATTGAACAGTGGAAAGTTGGCCGGGTACAATAATGAAAATTTCTTAGCTAGACAATAGACACGCATCATAAAAGAAAATGAGGAACAGTAAATAAGTAAATACATACAGACATACACACATAGAGAAAGAAAAGTAAAAAAAAAAAAACAATATTTCATGATTCTTCATTCATTTAAGCAATAAGAAATGACACAGTTCCTTGGAAAATATGTAGAAATTTGGTAACACTCTTTTAATTGGGACAAATCCATCAAATTCAGGTAATAACCAGAAATGCAAATCCTCCCAAAAAGGCAAAAGTAAATTTAAAATTCTATCATTAAACTTACATTTTGAACAAAAAATCTCATAAGGCATAATTGTCTTAATTTCTTCATTTGTAATAGGCAAAATTATAACAGACTTATTCGTAATTTAATTTGGGATTTGTAACTTTTTTTATGCACACAAAAAAACAACAACTAATATACACAATATAAAAACGCATCAGCTTCCAAGTATGATGCTGTTGGGCTGTGTGTGCATACGTGTCTCTGTGTGTGTGATAACACCAGGAGGGGAGAGTCTCGGACTGCCCTGAGAACAGGCAGGTCTTCCTCTCACATTGTGCTTCTTAATGGATTAGACATGCTGTTTCCCCAGGATGCTACAACTGGGTCAGGATTTGACCAGTTAAGGTTAATTTGCAAGAAATGCACATGCAGCACTACTGCAGTCGCAACACTTTCAGAATTCCACCATGCAGCCACAATGAGAAGTAAACAAATCTGCACAAAGTATTATATGAAACAATATTATGAAAGATTAAACATAAGGAGAATAAACCCCAGTCTGTCTGTCTCTCTTTCACTGGAGGGAGATGTGGCTGCATCCGATGGTGATTTTGGCGGGAGGATGTGGTGTGTTTATATGAGTGTGTCTGTATGAGTGCCCAGCTGGACTGGCAGTGAGAGCAGAATCATTTAACTCTCTAACGGGCAGCCAGGGATGGGCGACCCGCACAATGCCATCCTCTCACGAGCACCTAAACGGCCTCTTTGTAGCTCCAGGAGGAAGGATGAGTCGTCTCTGCATCCAGATCCGGCCTCGCACACTCCAACACACACTCACATACAGGTGTTCAAACTGACAAAATGTGTGCTATTGCATTCCTCTAGTCTCCTCTTGCTTGCTAACAAAAATTGGGTCAACACCTTTATTAAACTCTTTAAAAAACAAAAATTTCAAAGGTAGGTTTTAACACAGATGCATCAGCAGAACCATTCTGGGTTCCCCAAAAGCATTGTTAAAAGAACCATTTTTTTCTTCATTTGAATACAATTTTTATCATCCTTAAGAGCCTTTTCCACTATAAAGAACCGTTAGTTGAATTAAAGATTGAATTAAAGGGGTCATATGATGCTGCTAAAAAGAACATTATTTTGTGTATTTGGTTCATGGAACCATAATAGATACCAATAAAGAACCTTTATTTTTAACAGTGTACGGTGTATATTTCATTGTATTGCAATATTTTTTCTCATGAAACTGTATAGATATTTTCATACCAAGAATCAATATTTTAATTGTAATTTTCCACATCTAATTTTAAGTTAATTATTTAAACTTTTAATTATTTAACACTGACCATGCACCATCTAATTATTTGATCAGTTTATCTGGCCAAAATCTCAAAAAGAGCAAAGAATAGAATTACACAAAGCATCTAATGCAAATGAAAAAGAATAAAAGATTTACAGCCCTAATTAACACATTAGATATTTCGGGGACAAATTTGTACCAAGAAGTGAGTTAAATCTGAAAATGTGGTAAATCTGTAATTTGTCCTAATTTGAAAAGAAAAAAAAATATTATATTTATATAAAAACAATACAAGTATATGGCAGGGATTTTCAATCTTTAGATGCCACAGACCCTCAAATATGATCCTGGTGTGAGGAACCCCCATACTAAAATTTAAAAAGCAGCTATATTAAAGACCCAATTTATACTGTGAAAAATATTATAATTATGCTTAAATTATTATTTGGAAAATATTTAGCTTCTATTATGGTACATTATTATGTTACTCTGGTTCTGTACTCTTAGATGTATTCTTTCTTTATTCAAATTTAGTGTATTTTATTTAAATTATCCATTTATTTGGAACGTTAGGTAGTTTAATCTTATTTTTTTATTTTTTCTTGTTTTTCTCTAAACTTATCCCGGACCCCCTAGCACTCATTTGCAGCCCCTGGAGGTCCACGGACCCCAGTTTGAAAAACCCTGGCCTATGGAATGTCCCCATTTAAATAAACGTGTTTGTGTGTGTGTGTGTGTATGTGTGTACCTGTTTTTCTATTCTGGTTTGATCTGGTTAAACTCGGTCAAAACCCACCAACACACACAACTGACTGGAGCTCTTTTGCGGTCTTTTACTTCTCACCTCACTTTCTTCATCTGTCACCTAGCAGACATCTCTTTCCATTCACACACACACAAATAGACACACACTTCTGCCTCATCTGGCCATTGCTGTGAATTCCCTGCCTGTAACAACAAACCGCCATTCCCCACTTCCTCCTGACAGGTGCTCCCAATGAAAAGACCTCCAGTGTGAGAGATACATGGCACCCCATCAAAGCTATAGAGTGACGGGAAGTGAGCAGAAACAGAGCGAGAGAGAGAGAGAGAGAGAAAGAAAGGGGGAGAGAGAGAGAGAGAGAGAGAGAGAGAGAGAGGACCCTCTGAATGTCCTGAGAAGCAGAGCAGCATACAAACACAGTCACGCTTAAGTTAACAGAGACATCACTGACCACCCTGATCATCATTTCAGGGTCTATACACAACCGAGCAAACACAATGAAGCAGTCATGAACTCAGGCTCACCTGCACCTCCAGCAGCTAGACCCAGAGAATCAGCCAGGTGCCAAAGAATAAGCTACACGCTATATGTCACATATAATAAGACAGCAACAAAAAAACTGAAACTAATACTGTTCATTATTATATACCCAAAACATATTAATAGATACAGAGGTGAAGTTTCCTGAGGTATATTTTCGGGCTTAGATCAAATACTCAAGATACTGAGGTCTTTTGGAGGTCTTGCTCTTTATGAACCTGATCAACACTGCCATCTGCTGATGAAAGCAGTGTATTACAAGTTGTAGTAGTCTATTTTATAATCAGTCAAGAAGACTTTCATGTTTCACCTTGAACATTTTTTAGTTTTAGTTAACGATATCAACCCTGGAGAGAAGATTTATAGTCGTATTTCTTGCATTCATTTCCTCCTGCCATGCAGTTGAGAAATGATGCATCCAAATTTAAAACGTAAAATATTTTTTGTCTTCCTGAATACGTTCCCAGTAGTCTTATTTTTTATCATAGTTTCAGTAAGTGTAATCACGCCATTGTCTCGCTGCATTTAAAAAATATATTGTATTCACTTACGTAGCCTACTGTTGTACGATGGACAGAAAAGAGTTGATAACTTTAGATGTTCAGTTTAGATGTTCCTCCTCAAGGGGGCGCGTGGAACTCAGAAAGTCATATCCTCCATTCATTGTACTGCATTCAAAATACTTTTTTGGACATTTTGTATTTTTTTCTTGTTCCATACTGCGTATTGTGCGCTAGTAGTCAGACTTGATAAAGATAAGGATCTACTGACCCGCAAAAACACGCCTGTGTAGCACAAATGCTCTGTTTGCCCCATCAAGATTCAAATGGGCATTTGAAATTATTTTCTTTTTAATGTTTGGAACAATTAAAAAATTCGACTCGGCTTACTCTCTTAAAACTGTTCTTACACAAGAAACAGTCAGCCCTTTTTTCACTTACACATTTTTATCAGGCAAATGCACATTTTCTATTTGACATATACTTTGACCAAAAAAAAAGTACCATAAAATAAAACATCACCTCCCAAATCAGGCATCTTATAAAATCAAGAAATATGAAAATATGGCTTTGTTTAACCTTTAAGTGGGGGATATTTAAAAGATTAAAAAACAATAGCAGCCCAGATACTCACAGGGTCAAACTGAATCTGTATATAAAATATAAAAGAAGTACTTTCCTATGAAATGGCACAGAAACAAAAAGTGTCTACCTGTAAAATATATCTAGATTTAGAAATTGTGGATAGTACCTTCTTGTCACAAGGACAAAAATTGACTTTTCAATGATGTACTATCAAACACAACTTCACAAGTTAATTAGCAACTGTTGTAATATCAGAGGATATAAGATGTATACACACAATCGGAGGTGGCCTGAATAATTCGAAACATTAAAATATCTTCCAAATAGTCTAAAAATGACTGCTCATCTTTTATTTAATTATAACTTTACAGTGGGTGTGCAAAATACCCATAAAAGATCTTACTTTTAATACAAGTCTATATTTGTAAACAAATTATACCAGTATAATTCAATAGCCTCTTCACAGCAAATGGCTTTTTAAAATATCTATTTTAAAAATAACAAGTCCACGTTTTGTGTTCACACAATCAAAACATGCTGAACAAACAGAGAAAAAGAAAATATACAATATTTATAATATACATTTGAGCTGAATCACAAAATATCATTTACAAAAATTGCAGCAATTTTTAAAAAGTAGGTTTTAGGAAAACCAAATGTTATTTTCAATGACACTTTCATGCTGCGTTTTAAATAAAAACGTAAGTATGACACTTTATGTCACATCCAGGGTAAAACTGTAATTGCGCAATGTTGAAAAAATATTTAGACTTAGGCTTTATGCAGTTAAACTGAACAAAAAAAGAAAATTAATCTATAATACTGAAAAACATTTTAACTATGCATTTGGGTGTAAAAATTTGGACTAACAGTAAATGGAAATACTGAACTAGAACAACCAAACAGCTCTTGCAAACATATTGGCGTCACTATTCAATCAACTACCAAATCAAAATTTTAAAAAAGGCCTAAACCTTTATTATTTTGCCTTTGAATCCTGCAGCAATATACATTTTCTAAGCTGGAAGCATCCAAACTGCTGAAAACAAAATTAAAACTTGAGCAAGACAACCAGACAACTAACAGCAGCAGGGAAGGGAGGGGATCAAAACAGTTTATTTATGTTATTTTAATTTTAACATTAATGTTATATGCTTTAATGTGATTTTAACCTTAAACTGAATAAATTCACTGATGCCAATCATTAACATTTTCCTTTAAAGTAAATTCTTATTTTATGACAAATCTAATTTTTGAAGCAATATTGCAGCATTTATTATAAAAGATTTTTCATTGTAATTTTTCTCAAATTCATGTGCCCTCGTCTCATAATCGTTAATCAAAATATCTTCCCCTCCCTCTTGAAACAACACCTTGTCTCTTTTTTTGATGGCGTGTTTACTGGGGCAAGCGTGGGGCAACCTGTCACTCACATGAGATCGCAGCAATAGCAGACGACAACGATCCAATCAATTCCCATTAGACAAAATGAAGTCTCGTCCTACATTTTATCTTATTTGAGAAACCATTTCAACTGCATTTTTTCTCTTATTTGTGTGCAAACAGATGATTAGAATGCCGGTTAAAATAGAATAGTGGCACAATTTCAGATTCGCCATCTTAATAAATGCTTGTATGTACACTACAAATTAAACAAGGCATCACAATACTGAGATATTGCAGAATCCCTGATTCCCATCCTCTAGTGTCTATTCAAGAAAACAGTCCATATTTTGTTTGGTTTGAGAATAAGGGCTCATCTAAGTGCGTCAACTAGGCGAAGTGTGCTGAAGAGGACAGGTTGGACGCCTCTCCCCTGTGATCCAGTTGGTTTTGCATCTGTGTGATTTTGTCCAGAACCTCCAACTCCTGGTGCTGCCGCTCTGTTTTGTGGCTGACCAGCGAACGGTAGAAATGCACAGCGAAAACAATGAACACCAAGCCAAAGGGCACCATGATGGAGGTAGAGGCGATCGCTGCAGCTTCCCCTGGGCTTATACCTCGAGATTCATTTACATTCGCTTTCGAGGCAGAATCTTTAATATTCTTCAGAGGGAGGAACTTCACCCAGCACAGAAGAACCACCTCTGCAAGAAAGAGGAGGGTGCCTATGACGGTGGAGAAGGCCCAGGCCAGCTCGATGTGGCGGTGCATGCGCTCGTGTGGCGATTCCTTTATGGAGTTGAGGTTGTGGACGTTGCTCACGGCCTCCAGGTTGGGCAGGATACATGTGCTGATCATCAAGGCAAAGAGATGGACGGCCACCAGCACTGTTGTGCAGGCACTGAAAGCAATCAATAAGCCAGGAGGGTAATCGTGATCATCCTCTAGCTGGACCTCCACCATCGCCACCTGAAAACACATTCATTAGTAACATAAGACTGAAAAAAGAAAATCACAGTTAACCTCAATAAATTAAATATTCAAATAAATAAATTGAGAAAAAGCATGCACAGCTGTTACTTTTACCGAAACATATTCCTTTAATTCTGAATTCGTTTTTTTTTTTTTTTAAACCAAGCATTGGCTATTGAGAGTTTAATTTTGGCATACAACAAGAAATTATTAAATTAATTAGATTATTAAATTAAACTACATGGCAGTGCTATTTTAGTATCATTGAGATTCTATTATTTTAATTAGCTTTTATATTACATTTTTCCATTTTAATTTTTAGTAATATATGTATTACTAATATAATATATTTAATTTTCCATTTTTAACGTTTTAGTAATTTTGTGGTTTTGTCATTTGTATTACTTTTTGATTTAAATATGTCCATGCAGTTTTTACTCATTTTTATTGTTATTTTAGTTTAGTTATTTTAGTACACCAAGTAAAACTAACTGATCGTAAGAAATATTGCCCTGGCAAACCAGTAGAAATAAAATAAGTATAATGTTAACTATAATAACCCTTCTACATAAACAGATATTGTTCGATTAAAACATTAATGCTTGCATTCAATCGTCTGGCTAAATATGGATTTAGATGTGACTGATGAAAATTATATAATCCCAAAGAAAATGGATAAAAAAAACCTTGATTTTATTGAAAAACAAGACAAAAATTTTGATTAAGAAAATTATTTTTTTACAGTGTGGCAGACAAATTATAATTTGGTAGACAAATTGTTTTTCTCATGCTTTTGAAAACACCACTGATCACATGTCCTCTGTTTAATGAGGCCCAAAAGCAGCCCAACATGTTACATGGTGCCACAGATGCAAGTGGCACCATGTAACAAGTGCACTACTCTTGTACGGTCAGTACAACCAAGTAAGAAAACTACAACTGAAATGTGTAATTATGCTGCATGTTCACACGGATCCCTAAGAGAGAGCTGTTTATGAAATGCAGTTTCCTCATGCCACTCATATTCAGCTCATTTCCTGTGCTGCACTTATTGCTCAGAGACTAACCTCAAGCACAATAATCACCCTCTACGCCTTTTTCCAGTCGCTTACACGTATTTCCCGAAACTTATAACACCTTTCTGGTTCTCAGGTCAGTCGAAACTGTAGTTACGAGAACAAAATAAATAGGCTTATGAACTTTAACAGGGGAGGAAACAATGCTTCCCATATCTTTTGTTGTTGAAATCAAAGGCTGTGTGTTCAATCAAACTACAATATGAACAGGTTGCATAACATGTCCTCGTATTAATATTTTATGAGAAAAACTGAAATGCAGTCAGGGAATATCTGCATTAATGTTTTCATATCAATATCAATTTATTTTAATAATATGTCAAATCAAGTCAATTTTTATTTGCATAGCACTTTTGACAATACACACCGTTTCAAAGCCATTTTGTTTCCTTTACAGAAATTCATGATAATAATACCTTATTGTCTACCTTTCCACGTATAGCAGTTTATTTTACACCAATCACTGACAGTCATTATATATATATATATTGAGAGAGAGAGAGAGAGAGTTATTCTACATGATTCTATATTCACATTTATAATGCAATGGACTTTTATCAGTTTACTTAACACAACACTGTCAAAGGAAGTACATTTCCTCTGTGCAAGGGATCTTCCAGTAAACGGAAACATGTCACTGATGATAGTGAGGCCCTTACAAATTTCACCACAATAGTTAATACAGTTATTGCTACTTTACAATTATAATTAATAATACAAGACCTCCTCTCAACATTGTAAGATGCTTTTAATTTTATATTAGCTGTGGTCAATACAAGTTCCCTATGAAATTGTAGACCTCACTGTTTCACTGTAATAACAATTACTGCAGTAATGCAGTAGTTATTTTAACTGCAGTAATAATATTTAAACTATTTGGTATTTAAACAATTTAATTTAGAGGAGTTTTGTTCGTAATCGTATCGGTGTTAACGACTCTTTTAAGTTAACAAATCATCCTCGTTTACTCCCACGCACTGGCTCAAGCTTTTCATTCACTGAAGGCACTTGAACCGACTGCGTTCTTGCCCTCAATGACAGACTACAGCATAAACCAATGGCATTCGAGTCCGTGTTGTGAAGGAACATTTCATTTGTTGAGCCTGCTGAACGAATACGCCCTCCTTCACTGAACCAGTCGCTGTTTTGCAGGAGATTTGGTGCCGTGCTGAAAGAGATGACTCTTTTGTGAACAAAATAAATGAACTCCGAAAAATAGTTATTAAAGGATAAGTTCACTTCCAGAATAAAAATTTCCTGGTAATTTACTCACCCCCATGTCATCCAAGATGTTCATGTCTTTCTTTCTTCAGGCGAAAAGAAATTAAGGTTTTTGAGGAAAACACTCCAGGATTTTTCTCCATATAATGGACTTCAATGGTGGCCAACAAGCTGAAGGGCCAAACTGCAGTTTCATTGCAGCTTCAAAGAGCTCTACACGATCCCAGCCGAGGAATAAGGGTCTTATCTAGTGAAACGATCGGTCATTTTCTTAAAAAATTTATATAGTTTTTAACCACAAATCAAATCGTCTTGCACTAGCTCGACTTCACGCATTACGTAGTCATGTTGAAAAGGTCACGCGTGACATAGGCGGAGTGTTTACAAAGCGAATGTGCAAAGAAAGTCAAATGCCCTTCACAAAAAAAGGTAAAACAACGATGTCGGATGATTTTGAAGTTGAAGTTTTTTGAACCGGAGTACACAGACGAAGAGCTAACCGCGTGTGACTTTTCCAATATGACTACATAATGCGTGAAGTCGAGCGTGCGCATCGCAGAGCTAGTGCAAGATGTGCAATTGTGGTTAAAAAGTATATACATTTTTTTTTTTTTTTAGAAAATGACCGACAGTTTCGACTGGGATCGTGTAGAGCTCTTTGAAGCTGCAATGAAACTGCAATTTGGACCTTCAGCCCGTTGGCCACCATTGAAGTCCATTATATGGAGAAACATCCTGGAATGTTTTCCTCAAAAACCTTCATTTCTTTTCGCCTGAAGAAAGAAACACATGAACAACTTGAATGACATGGGGTGAGTAAATTACCAGGGAATTTTTATTCTGGAAGTGAACTAATCCTTTAAATGAGAATCTACAGCTAGATTTAAGGACAGGGGACTCCGAATTTGTAACTAATCTACTGAGTGAATTATTCAATGATTCATGACACAAAAAGACACTCTTGTCGCCCCCTACTGGCGAGTACCTGCAGAAAAGACCACGGAACGAATCGTTGAACGGGTAACAATGAATCTTTTTAGTGAACGGAATCAAAAGATTCGAATCACTGGGCTGAATCAAAAAGCCCACCACTGAGAGCACCAACTAACACTTCTGAGAATTATGTCGAAGAAGGACTTAAATACAAGGCTAGTGTAAAAGGCTAAAGTTTAAACCCCAAAGAAGAAGAAGAAGGCTAAAGTTTCTAGTCCTCTGATTACGCTCTATCCATGACAGGTGTCGTTTGCGCATCAAAGTGACTGACATGTCATGCGTCATGTTACAAGGCTCTAACTGTGCGTTCACACCGCCGGCGGTGAGAGCGTCAAAGTGACCGGAAGACATTCATTTTCAATGTGAGCGGGCCGCCGGCGGTGTGAACGCACAGTAACTCCGAAAACTTCCCAGGCTTTCGAGAAATCGAAGTTTCTTCTCTGCATACAAAGTGTTAAGTAATTACTTCATTAACTCACCATAGCAAAGCCGGAGAGCAGAGCAGAGGTTCTGCTGGTCGCTTTAAGTTTAGCTCGACTCAGGTAAAGTTTTCTCCAGGACAAAGCTTGAAGCGAGTGCTCGTTTGAAGTCATTGCAATTGTTTTGGTGTAAATTCAAAACTTTTGAAACTTAATGCTTTAATCCGAGATCGCCTTTGTATCTTCTTGATTACCCTTCGTATGTTTGCCGAAGCGCTTCAACCCGATGTGACATACTCAGATTGTGAAATGACTAACCCTCGGCACTACAATCTGATCCATCAGAAACTACAAGTCAAGCTACCCACAATGCACCGCTGACGGTCACCACGCAGATGACGCTTTGTGGGATTTGTAGTCCACAACATTTTTTTCCCACGCGGGATCGATTTGAACGGTCATGTCCTGGAATTGTTTTTATGTGGGTGCCGTTAATATATATTGTATACCCTACTCCCCCATTCTCATTTGAAAGCTTAATTCTCGACCCAAAAGAGTTTATTTGCTCAATGAAACCCACCAAATGTCTAAATTCATTTTAATTTCCGCCCTAATGACTGTCTTGTTTTGTTTTAACAGGCGCAGAATGTGAACTGGCGTTAGGAATCTGTATGATGAATGAATAAGGTAATCTCTCTACCTCAAATTTGGTGTTTTTTGTTTGCACATAGCTGGTGTACAACTGATTAGGTGGTACACAGCCAAATATAGATGGATGCTTTTGTGATTAAGAAACTGAAATGAGGTTTTATATCTAACTATAACTGTTTTTAAAATGTACTATGGGTTTTACATCATAACCAATACTGTGGTGTTTGTAGGAAGGCCATAATAACCACAGAGGTCAAACCATGAATGGACCCCTATTACAGTGGTTAAATCAATGTAACTGTAGTTTCTACAAACTAGGCCATTTGTTAATAAAAATAGCAGCCTATAAAAATACAGATTGTATAACTACATTTCCGTAATTGTAGGCCTTATAAAATGATTGAGCTCCGTTTGCAGTAATTGTTAACATGAATCAGCATTATCACTAGAATACCATAGTTACTGTAGTTAGTGTTACTATAGTAAAACTATGGTAAGTTTTCATAAGAGATTATTTTAATTCGACAAGTTAATTTTGCAATTTCCTTAAAAGACATTCATGACAGTGCAGGGTAGATAAGCAGGAGACTGGGTTAGTTAGCACAGTGAATAAATAAGGTTATTTTCTTTATAGGCACTTACCTATAAAGTTGTAGCTTTGAAAAAAGCTAAATTTTCCCCCCCAAACCAGTTAAGCACAAACCCTGCCCCGAAGCGAATTGTAAAAATTGCATTGGTCATGTCAATCACAGAGCCTATTGCCATACCACTGAAGTTTAAGTTGACCAATGAAATCAGTGGTTTGGGGGATGCAAAAATAAATTATGAGGCTTCAAAGAAATTAGGAAATAAAACATTTCATGAAACAGCAGTGTAGCATACAAAAATACTTAAGCATAGTTTTGGACAATTAATATTGTAATTATAGTTACAAAATTTAAAGTTGGCATGAAATTAGAATTAACCGTATGTATTTTCAAATGATTCATCTATTCAGGATGAAAACAAAACAGTGTTGTGTAATTGGATGGGGTTATTATAGGTAATTAAAACTAAAACCATAATAAAATATTTTTGTTACTTGAAAAAAAATAAACATTAACTGAAAGAAATTAAATATAATATAATTATAAAGTATAAATTAAATATTTTTAGCCAAGTGCAAAGTCAGCATTTCTCTTTTTTTATTTAGTTTAACTTGAGGTACTATAATAACGGAAACTAACACTTAAATAACTATATAGACAGGAAAAAATTAAAATGACAAATACACTACAAAATTACTAAAACTTTAACTAAAATTAAAATGAAAATATTTTTTTTTCAAGATATTAATAAAAACTGCAATAGTATCTAGTGCTATTTAGCTATTTAGTGATACTAAATAGCACTACTTTGTATTCAAAACCTTATAGTTTCATTTTATTTTAACATTAGTATCTGTATGACATCTTATTGTGTTTTTTGTCTTTTTTTTTTTTTTTCTTTCTTTTTTCTAAATTGATGCAAGTGGTTCGACAGGTTGTTCTGGAGAGTTCAGCCTTTTGATTTTAATCTTAACATCGTTAAACCTTAACTGATGTACTTAAGTTCAAACAACTTCCCAAATGTGGACGCCCAAATCTGCCATTCAGCAGAATAGTAAAATAAATGCTGATCCAAACAAAGCCCGCTTCCTTATGTCTGGCTCATGTGAGAGTTCCTAAAAAAAATTAAAAAATAAAGGCACCTAAATGTGACACATCTGACCATTGCCATTCAAATGAGCACCACAGCTTGTTTCACTAACACTACTGTATGAGCCTTTCATGCACTGATGCTTGCAGACAACAACACAGCAACACATTAGACTAAAACAATCCAACCCAGATCAACCGATAACTTCCTGTATTTGTAAGAGGAAGGCAACATCAGACCCTTCGAATCACTCGCAGAGCGAGACCTTGCTCTCGCACGGTAATGTCAGAAGTCCTTTTGTGTGCGGCAGTGCCGCCCCTCCCCCCTTCCATCTCCCACTCAGACCCACAGTACAATGTGTGCTCTTTGTAGGCAAGCCTGTAACTGGACGCCAGGTGGTCTGTGATTGGCTGAGCTGAGGCCCCCCTCTTTCCCCCCCATTTTCTTTTTCTGGTGCATATGCATGAGATAGCAGGCTGGTGTGTGCCTGCCTGTGCAGTTGCCTGTTCCAGACAGAAAAAGAGAGGGAGAGAAACAGGAGCGAGACATTGGGGAAGGTTAGAGGAAGAGGAATAGAGAAAGGAAATCGGGTGAGGAGACGGCGGGCAACTGTGATTAGTGGGGTTGTAATCATGTCTATGTTCTGTTTGTCTGGCTGGCTATGAGATCAGGCAGCCATGGCCATGTCGCTGAGTGCCGACGATGAGGATTACGACTCGGATACAGCCGAACAGGTCAGTACACACTCTCTCTCTCCTCATACACACCACACAAACAATTAGCCATCTTCTCAGGTTCCCTTCCTCGTAGCACCATGGCTCTCAAACAAGGCATGTGTTTTCTCTTTCTCTTCTGCTTTCTTCACCTTCCTCACCATCTTTCTTCTCTTTCTCTTTCTGAAACAGTGCCTGGTTTTTTGATTTATTGCAATAGTATAAGACCGGAGAGGTTTCCATGCAAAAGGAAGGGGAAAAAACTAATACAACAGAGAAGAGTGGCTCTGTCTTATTGTTTGTCTCCATTGAGTTTCAGCTATCAGTTGTGATTGGTTTGAGTCACGTGTACCTCCTTCTGAAAGGCTTGTTTAAATAAAAAGTCATGTTTCCGTTGCTTTACCTTTGTGTTTGGATGTGGTTTATACTGGTTTGTCTCCTTTGTTTTGTTGGGAGAACTAAAATGTAGTAACTAGTAAGTTGTAAAATGTAGTTGCTAGACTTTTGAGGTGTGATGTACTCTGACTTTCACACATGTACAGGGTTGTTAAGAGTAAAAACTGTGTTAAAGGAGGACTGAAGTTCCTCAAAGCAACAGCATGACTGGACATGCGTTTCCCTTAAGTTCCCTTCCCAAGAAGCATTGCTGCTTAAACGGTTTTCTAGGAAATAGAATTACATGCTTGGTTTGTTGTGAGGACAAAATGTACAATACACTGTAAAAATGACTTTTCGAAAGTTGTAAATAAAATATTACTGCACTATGTTTTACAATAAATTACTATTTCAGTTTTCTACTTCAAAATTTCAAATTTAATTGAATGTGTTACTTGGCATTTATGTGTAATTGATTTCTGACATTTATGTTTCTACACCAATGTTTGTTTTTTTGCATCCATTTGAAAGGTTCAAGAATAACTAAGAACATTGGTAGGTTAGTTGTAGGATTTTAGTTTCTAAGGGAGCATAACATGCAGACTTTTGCAACAGACACCTGTGCATTTGCTAACAAATTCTTCAGTTTACTAAGAAACATATTATGCGCATTACATATTGGTGTGAAGTAGCATACACATATACAGGATGTGGATGTCGCTGAACCAAGTAAGCCACATGTGCTCACTAACAACACAAATAATGCATGTGTTTCAAATCTCTTAATCCCTGTTGCGAAATAACTGGGTCCCGCATCTTTAAAACAGTTTCTATGTTGAAGACTGGGGGAGGGGTGAAGCAAAGTGCGGGGGGGGGGACAATAGGAGGGCCCGGCTGCCCCCAGGCCCCCTGTCTGAGTTCATCTTGGGTAGTCTATAAGTCAAAATCTGCGTGTGGAAATTTTTTGCCCTCACCCAAAATTCGTGATTGCGTGGACTCCTGTTGAAATGAACAGCTTTGTGCAATTTGTGTAAATGAGTCAAATTTATTAGTGCTTTCATCTCCAAATATTTGTTTCACATAGCACTTAAAGTTCATCACTAAAGGTCATCACTATTGTGCAGAGGTGGTGGTTAATTCTTCTAGATCACTATATGAAGCCTTATGACTCATTGGCCTTTGACTTGTGTCATGGCGTGTGGGCACGATAAAGTGCCACAAATTAGACATAAACTCTCACCCATGACCATGAGCAAACATATTCACACAGATTGGAATTATGCTTCTATTGGTGTGTACACGACATGACGTGTGGATGATCTGTCTACAACAGGGCTGTCCAAACTCGGTCCTGGAGGGCCGGTGTCCTGCAGAGTTTAGCGCCAACTTGCCTCAACACCCCTGACTGGAAGTTTCTATGCCTAGTAAGAGCTTGATTAGCTGGTTCAGGTGTGTTTAATTAGGGTTGGAGCTAAACTCTGCAGGACACCGGCCCTCCGGGACCGAGTTTGGACAGCCGTGGTCTATAACATTAATGAGTGTTTTAGGATCATCTTTCACATTTGGGTGTGATGCGTTCAAGTCATGTCAGAATTGTATTTATAAGATGACTGCACATCAGTTTGCTTTAAAATTGGGGGCGTGTGAATAAACAACTATAGTAATGAGCATTTTAAGTTGTATTATAAGATGGTACAAATTAGTTTGTATTCATTTTGAGTACTATCATTGAAGAATAATGGTAAAGCATGGCAGAAAACAGGTTTGTGTGACCAAACTTCATTTTCCATGGCAAATGGCAGCACAAGAATGATAAAATATACATGTAAAGTATCATTTGCACCTAAAGTGCATCTTTGCTCTTAATTTTGCTGCATTAGCGCTAAAAGGATTCCTGTCTTTGTCAGGAAGTGGACAGTCGACAAAGGAACATGAAATTGCCCAGCATGTCCATTTTATTCAAGCTAAAATCACTTGAATGGACATTACAGTGTAATTTATTATTTCCAAACTCATGAGCAGGGCTTCAATGCAACCGCAACAGATGATGAATGTGGATTTTTCAGGATAAGAGAATAATTATGTGTGGACTTAGTCTGGAAAAAATGTGTTTCTAGGTGTAATTGCATGCTGACAGGAATGAGAAACCTGGCTGATGTAACGTGATGTTTCTAGATGCAGTTTGTAGAACATTGGGATGTAATGATTTCTTCATGACCCTATAGCAAATCATTGATTTGGTTGAACATTACAGGCAACCTGCAGAAGACATTAAAAGGAATGAGCCTCCTCAGAAAGTACAGCCTGCACTGTTTGTTTGTATGTTTATCTGTTTTGCTGGACTTATAGGTGTCTGTAGATAGATCTCATACACTTAATGTCCATTGATGGCGCAGTGTATAATGGAAGAGTAACTGGAGAACTTCTGAATGAGCTGGTGTTGTACTGTGTTCAAAAGGTCTGATCTAACCGGTCCAAACAGTCATTTATTTGAGGTGGAGATTACATCTTAGGTCCTCACACATGTGTAGCCTTTGGACAGCTGATGAATACTGGCTGTGATGCAGCATTCTTTTTGAAACAACTATCTCTCATATTGGGTTCCACACTCGGACAGTGGGAATAGAGGTCACAGCTGCGATGCATTACTCCAAAGCACAAAAACACTGTTGTGCTCTGTAGTAAGCATTCTTACAGTCAGCATTCTGCACCGCTCTGCAGCTCCATGAATCTGTTATGATGAAACATAGCGCTGGGGAATGGTTGTGTTCTAGCTGTAAGGAAATGATGTCGTATGAAGGAAGACAGGATTTTGCAAGGGCAGGAATAGCTCTACGACAGTATTTGATCTCAATGTCTAAAACATCCCATCAAGATGAATATAACACCATTGATCTTGAGTATATTTCAGTATTACAGTGCTAATATTTAGTCCCTCAGAGGAACTATCTCAGATTCGTCAGATCCAACGGGAAACGAAATCATTAAAAAGAATCTGACGTTAAACCCAATCCGTCAACCACTTCCCCCTTCTGAGCCAATTAAATGTTGAATAGAAGTATTTCTTCAATCCACCAGTCAGCAAGAAATGCTGTGTTGCCATGGTTACATTGCAGAAGGACAGACTTCCAGTACTGCACTGCAGTTTTGTGCATGCGTTGTAATATATTCATTATCTGAGCTGGAAGGCAAGATAGGATTCTTCTGTAAAGGGTGATGATTATTACAATTGCATTGATGCTAATATAAGACATTAGTAATGATACACAAGGTTACATCTTAGCTTCACTGTACAGTGTGAAAGAAAAATGCAAGCTGATGTAATGAACTAATTGTTCACATTAACATGCATCTGTAGCACCTGGTACCAATGAAAACCCCTTTTTTCCTTCACAAGACCAGTTAAAAACAGTGCCATATTGCTAAATGTAATGTAAATTTAAATCATGTATATCATGTCATTTGCATATTTACACGACAAAGGTTAACATTTACAATACATATTTTTTCTGTTATGCTATAAGCTATATAAGGAAAACTGGAATTACATTTTTATTTTGATTTGACTTTGTTGCCAGTTTTATTTATATAGATAGTTGATATTCCGTCAGAGTTTATGTAGTAATGCTAGACTAGAGCCCTGAACTTTACTTTCTAATCGCAAGTAGCCTGTATTTTGAACATTATTACACTTCCAAAGTATTGCTAACATGATCCCATGTGTAACCAGAGCAAATTTGCTGGAATCCACTATTTCTGCTGCTTATTACTACATTAGAGAGCAATCACAATGATCCAAATAACAGAGCGGCATAATGAGGTTCTTAAATAGGTTATATTCCAACAGCTGAGCTGCATGAGCAAAGCAAGAGAGGTGCATAGTCGAGTTAGAAGTGATGATAAACAATAGCAGTCAAATGTTGTAAATCTCAAGGGTGAAAGAATAAAGGATATGAGCATAGATTGTTTTGAAGCATAGTGCATGAATCAAGCAGTAGATTCATACAGGGATTGTGGGTGGGTAGAAAGACAATAAGAGGGGCTGGTAAGAGCTTTAAGACATGGGGAGCTGTATAATGAACAGAATAAAGTCATTACAGAAGAGCACCTATGATACAACACTTAATTTTTTACCACTGAGCTAATCACATGTGAACCAGGTGCCTGTGCCATTTTTTTCTGTCAAGCAAAGGGTAAAAATAAAGACCATGTGAGCTACAAGTATACATTTTACATGCTAGTTTTAATGGAAACATTAAACTAACAGCAGGTTTATATCCACAAATACAGCAAAATTAGATGTTTGCCTTCAAATCTAATACAGAGACCACTTTAACAAAAATCTGAACCAAAATACTGACAAAAAAAATAGCATTTCACTTCTATTCCCAGATGTCTAGTTCGCTTAAATGTAAATCAGTACAGTAAATCTAAGAATCATCAAAATTGTCTGATTTTACTTTTGAAAGCCTCAAATTAGCCTTTTGACTAGAGCTGGACCATATTTTAATCTTTTATGGGCAGCAGTGTGTGCTACGTGGCTGTAATCTATTATTATATTATTTAATTTGCATTCTTCATTTTTTTCCTATTAGCAACGGCTACCCAACAGACCCAAGCCCAAAATGGCTGCATCAACAGCAACAACTCCTGCAGCGACCGCTTCTTCATCCACTGCAACAGCGGTCAAGCTGCCGTCCAGTCGAACTTCCTCTGGAGCTCGCCGTAGACGCACACGATGTCGAAAATGCGAGGCATGTGTGCGGACGGAATGTGGAGAGTGTCACTTCTGTAAGGACATGAAGAAGTTTGGAGGACCTGGTCGAATGAAACAGTCTTGCATTATGAGACAATGTATAGCTGTAAGAAACTCAATTCCAACAGACACTGAGATGATTCATGAGCCAAATGTCACACAGCTAATACATAAAATCACACAAAATCTTTTACATGAGCGACACCCATTTCTAGACACAAAATAAATTCTTGTTGAAATCTGGTGATTTTAAATCAGAATAAAATGTTGAAGCAGTATTAGTGAGGAATTCACTTTAGCCAGTACTCAAGGGCTGTTTACCTAAATTTCATTGAAATTAAATAATTGGAATTCCTCCAGAATTCACCTTCACCACTTACTTCATAGAGCCTGACCAAACGTATGAGGAACTGGCAGAATTCCATGTAAATGTAGTTGATGGAAATGTATCAATACAGACATTTATCAATCTGAGATTCATGATATATGATCGAACTGTACAACTAAAGGTTGTAATTCAGATGAATGGTCCATTATTTTAACAATCACCTTAAAAATTGTTTACCCAAATATGTGTTTTTATCATATTTTGTTATATGTGTATTTTGTAAACACACATTTTCCAAACTGTTGATATTCTGGATATTAAATTGTCGGCCTGTTCCACAGCCCGTGTTACCACATACAGCAGTATGTGTGGTGTGCGGTGAAGCCGGTAAAGAAGACACGCTTGATGATGAAGATGAGAAATTTAACGCCATGCTCATGGAGTGCTCCATCTGCAACGAAATTGTCCACCCAAACTGCCTCAAGGTCAGACTGACTGAACCCATCTTCACTACTAACATAAGAATATATTTCTAAAGTAAATGCAAAGCAGTGTATACTGCGCTCTCTTTTGTTTTGTGTGGGCACAGAACGAGGAATTGATTGGGCTGAAGTGCATGTTTGTGGGTGGCTCTAACAATTTTTAACACCCTTTAGTTCCTCTTTAGTGTGTGGTGGTGTAGTGTATTCAAATACTTTGCTAGAGTGTTTTCATTCCTCTGCTCTAAGTCCGGTCTCTTGCCTATACAGATGAAGGATGCAGCTGGAGTAGTAAATGATGAGCTTCCTAACTGCTGGGAATGTCCAAAATGCAATTACGCTGGGAAAACTGGAAAAGTGAGTATTTGGGGAACAGTGATATAGTGGTTTGAAAGCATTCAACAAAGATTTGCATTTGAACAGAGATACTATTTAGGAAAGTAGTGGAGATAATGAAGATGTCTATACTAAAGTCCGTATTATCAAATGGAGAAATGTGGTGTACAGTTAAGCAGTGATATGTATATGTTTTTTGTAATTTGTTAAATTCATTTTACTTTTTGAACTTGTGTTGCCTTACATATTTAGTTCCTGTTTTAGTTTCTGACAAAAGCATTAAGGGACCTGTGTTTCTCATTGATAAGCCCATAAGGAAACTGTCAAACTAGATCTAGATGCAAATAAAATGCAAATAGACATGTGTTGTGATCATTTTAATTTAGTTTAGTAACTGACAGGCAGTCAAGCTATTTCCCTTAATACAAAACCCTAAAATGGGACCCACTTTATATTAAGTGGCCTTAACAACTATGTACTTGCATTTAAATTAATAATTTGGTACAATGCACTTATTGTGTACATACATGTTTTTACATTGTACTTATATTTTAAAAATACCTGCATGTAATTACATCTGTAATTAATTTCTGTAATTACATTTATAATTACACAGTTGACCCATCCCTTACACCTTAACCCACCCTTAAACCTACCCATACCAACAAACCTGTCCCACCTCAATAGCAGCAAAAGTGTTTTGCAATACAATATGAACACAATAAGTATATTGTACTTAATTTGTGATGTAAGTACATAAATGTTTAAGCCCTAATGTGTAAGCCCTAAAATGTTTAACAGTTAAATATGAAACATGTCATAATAGAACGTATATCATACCAATCCATGCTTAGTGAACAACGCATAACATTCATAAGTTATAAAGTTGTCTTTTGTATTTTTTTGCCACTTTTTGGCCTGCAAGCAAAAACGGGGCCCAGGCTTTAAGTACGCGTCCAACCTGCCAGGCTCCCTGCTGAGGGAGCAGAAAGCAGGACGTGACGGAAGAGAGGAAGGGGACCAGACATCCACAGGTGCTTCATCCATCAAAAGGAAGAGTGAGAGGGAGGAAACTCCCAGACTAAAGACTGAAGATCTACCCTCCCGTCTTCCCCCACTCTTGAGCCCCAGTGGCCTGCCAAGACCACGATCTGAAGTGCCCAACTTCTTGAGGAAGAAGAGGAAGTTATTTGATGATGATGAAGAGGAAGAGGAGGCTAGTGCTAAAAAGAAGGTAACATTTACACAGACATTCATTATTTGCATAAACAAATCTGCTGTAGCTGTTCATTCAGTAACTTTGACAATTTTATTTTAGCCGAAGAAACCCTGGAGGCCTGAAGAGGCTTTGATTCCCAAACTCTCTCACATGAAAACAGAAGAGGAGGAAGACAACTCTGATGAGGAGGAAGAGAGACAGGAGAAGCGAGAACTGCCTCATCGTTCATTTAAGAAAGACTACAGCACAGTGAGAAAAGAGGAAGATCATGAGGAAGAGAGGAGGGAGGCAAGAGATCCACCTTTCAGGTCCCTAAAGGATTTCAACACTCTACGGAAAGAGGAAGACCTAGAAGAAGAAAAGGAGGAAGATGATGAGGAAGAGGAGGAGGACAATAATGGCAAACGAGGCAGGGATAGTAGCCCTGCACTGAAGAACGTCTCCTTATCACTTGAGAGTGACGCATCACGGTGCAGCTCCCCAAGAGCAGGGCCGAGCAGTGAAGGTAGTGAGACGCAAGAGAAGGCCCCACGTGCTCGGGCGAAGCGACACCGGCGCAAGCCCCCTAACCACCAGCTCAGCGCAGAACTCATCAAGCAACTCAACATGGAGATCCGTCGCACAGAGCATTCACTGGCCAATGAGAACCAGCAGCCACTCAAGAGTGAACCCGAGGACAGCGAGAACGAGGAACCAAAGAGAGGCTTACGGAACGGGACTGCAGGAAATGGAGGAGGAGGTGGAGGAGTAGAAAGAGGAGCAGGTGGAGAGGGAGGAGGGGAGCGGCCGCACTTACGAGCAAGAGAGATGAATGGGACATCTTGGGAGCTGCGGCACTTCTACCCACCTCAGATTACCCCGCTTGGTTTGAACCGCAGTTCGCCTACAGTCAGACCAATTCCTGCACGTTCCCCTCCCAAGTGTGTTCAAATGGAGCGCCATGTGATTCGGCCACCTCCAATCTGCCCTCCACCTGATAGGTTACCACTAGCTGATGGCCGTAATCACATCGCTCCCAGAGAAGCATGGTTGGCTATTTTCAGTCACTTGAGGTATCGTGAACTTTGTGTGTCTATGCGAGTGTGCCGAACATGGAATCGCTGGTAAGAAAGACCTAAAGACTAGTTTATCACATTTCAAACTTGAGACTTCTTATCTGTGACCCTGTCCCAGATGCCACCCTCACTCCTTGTGGTCCATTTAAATTAGTTTACACCAGGGTTGCAGAACTCAGTTCCTGGAGGGCCACAGCCTTGCAGAGTTTAGCTTAAACTCACACCTAATTATACACACCTGATGCAGCTAATCAGGTCCTTCAAGCTTATTTGAAAACTACATGGTATTGGAGCAGGGTTGGAACTAAACTCTGCAGAACTGTGGTCCTCCAGGAATTGAGTTCTGCACCCCTGGTTTACACTTTGTTCCTGGAGCCCTCCCAACACTGCACATTTTGCATGCATCCTTAATCAAACACACCTGATTCAGGTCATTAGCCCATTAGTAGAATCTCCAAGACAGAGGTGTCCAAACCTGGTCCTGGAGGGCCGGTGTCCTGCAGAGTTTAGCTCCAACGTGCCTCAACATACCTGCCTGGAAGTTTCTAGCATGCCTAGTAACACATTGATTAGCTGGTTCAAGTGGGTTTAATTGGGGTAGGAGCTAAACTCTGCAGGACAGTGGCCCTGCAGGACTAGGATTGGACGCCACTGCTCCAAGACCTGAAATGAGTGTGTGAGAAAAAGGAGACATTCAAAATCTGCAGTGTTGGGGGGTACTCCAGGAACAAAGTTGAAACCCATTGGAGTAGTACAGTGTTTCCCAACCCTGTTCCTGGAGGCACACAAACAGTACACATTTTCAAACTCTTCCTAATCAAACACAGCTGATTCAACTCATCATCCCATTAATAAGGACTCTAAGGCTACGTCCACACGAAGCCAGAGCTTTCCCCATCCAATCTTTTTTTCCCCTCATCTCAAGAAATATCTGGCGTTTTCAGATTACATGCCAGACCAGATTTCAGTTTCACTCTCCCAAAACGCCGGATCCGTGTGGACAAAACGCCCATTTGAAAACTACATGGTATGTGTGTTGGGGCAGGGTTGGAACTAAACTCTGCATGGCTGCGGCCCTCCAGGAGCGGAGTTTGACACCCCTGCTCTAAGACCTAAAATGGATGGGTCAAACAAGGTAGACATGCAAAATGTAAACAGGATTGGGAAATACTGTGCTGATGTGAAATCCCATTTCAACCATGAAATGACAAATAGGACACCCTACCACACGGGTGTCCAGTCCTTCTATTAAAGGGCCACATTCCTGCAGAGTTTCCCTTTAAAGGTGGGGTAAGCGATTTTTCAAAAACGCTTTAGAAAGCTGATTCGGGCCGTCTAGCAAAACAAACTTGTAGCCAGTCAGCAGTAAGGGGCGTGTCTACTCATGATGTGGAGGAGAGAACGTTCAGTGCACAGGACGGACAATTAGCGAGCCAAGCGACAGAAAGATAGAGATGGTGGATAAAAAATAAAAGAGGAAAACGTCTGCGGAACAAAAGAAGGCTTAAGGCAAGAAGTAGGACCCTGTGGCCATTACAGAGCAGAAGCTCAAATCATTTAATGAGCTTCACTACATTCATTTGTGGAAGTTTGGACTGAAACGTGCAGAATCTCCCCTCAAAATCTGGATTTGGCAAACGGTCAAATAGGTTTAGGTGATGCAAGAGGGGAGGTAAACCTTTGGTGGTCTTTAAGCAATGCTTCAGATGCCAAAAAAATATAAAAAGCAATAGGTAGAAGCATATTCAAAAAAACAAAAATAACCAAACCGAAAGAATATGGAAACCGGGTTGATTCTGATCAATGCCAACCACCACAAGCGTGCACTAGGCCACAGACGTAAGGGGGTGGGGATGGGGCAGGGGCGCAGGAGGGGAAGAAGAAGGGTGGAGGGATGGAAAGGTGTTGGGTGGATTGGTAGAGAACAGGAATGACAGGGAGGGAAAGGGAGGGGAGGGAAGGTGGCGTTAACAGCCCAAAGGTCCCAGAGCGTCTTACCATCACAGGTGCCGTTGGTCGCGAGCGCACCAGTCTCTGGCATCGCCGCATCACAAGAAATTTGATGCATGATTATCGCGTTTATGAAGTTGGCCGCTGTCATGGTGGTCTTACCGAGTGCTCGAAGTTCGTGTTCCTGTATGGACATCACTTTGTTTTGAGTCTTTTCCCTACTTGACGCGCTGCTGATGCCATCCCCACCGCGGGACGGGATGGAACCGCTGCCGCTGTTGTTTTCGGAAGCCAGCAAGGGGTGCCCTCGACTTGTGGGCAGACCGAGGTGGGCACCAGGGGCCTGGCTGTACGGAGAGGGGTATGACCCACCGGCACCAGGGCTGGCCAGCTTGGGGTCAGACTTGGAAGAGGATGAAAGGTCCTGATGTTTGGGCAGACCTCCACGCCCATGGCTTTTGCCCCCATCTCTATTTGAATCTTTAGCGTTTGAGTCTGTACCGGATGGGTAACCCTCATTGGCTAGACCAGACCGAAGGTGCCCACTGAAGCCCTGGTAGCGAGCAGATCCTGGTGGCCTGAAGAAAGGTAAAGGTAAACAAATTGTTGTTTATCTCACTGGCCTTACCATCAGGCAGCAGTTTGAGCAGTGGAGACTCACCGCAGCACAGAGGGACTGTTGTGCTCAGAATTGGGCAGGCTCTTTGAGCTGGTGTTGTGCAGAACACTAGGTCTCTGCTGCAGGCTGTCCTGGGGACGAGGGGAGAGCGGAGACGACTGGTGACTGTATGGATGAGATTGGGGACGAGAACTGCTGCTGCCACCCACCTGTTCTGGTGCTCCTGTTTGGACACAATGTTCAGACATTTAGCAACGCTGATCTGCATATTGATTATTGGCTAAAGTACACGGACACCGAACAACTCAATATGAATCCAATTATAATTGCAGCTGTAAATCTGTGTTTTAGGAAACTGAAATGAAGCTGAAATGAAATATGAAAATGAAAATATATAAAAATATCAGATGAAAAACTGAAAAATATATGTTAAAGTTGAAATACTAAAAGGACTAAAACTGAAATAAAACTAAATTAAAGCTATATAGAAATTGAAAACCTCAAAAACTAATAAAAAAAGACAAAAGTACATTACTAAAATAAACTAAAAAAACAAACTAAAATTAGAAAGAAAACTGAAAATATAAAAACAAGTCAATTAAACATTGATAAATACTATATAAATGGTTCTAAAATAACAGTTGTAAAACAGTTAATGATTTATCAAGTTAATTGTAAAATCTGTCAATTAGCTAAATTAATTACAATTAATCCTATAAATATTTGCTGAAAAGAGCCCCCAAAGACGACAATATAAAGACGTTCCATAAATTGGCTGTACACATTAAAAGTAAAACGCAGTGAGGGCGCTCACCTGGTCTCCATATAGGGGCATGTTCCACGTTACCATGACCGAGGGACTTGTCTCTTTCTCTGTCCCTGTCTTTCTCACGCTCTCGCTCTCGGTCTCGTTCCCTGTCCCTCTCTCGATCCCGCTCTCGCTCTCTCTCACGATCCCGCTCTCTTTCCCTCTCTCTCTCCCTCTCCCGTTCTCTTTCTCTCTCTGAGGACGTCGAACTGCCTTGGATCTTGCTCATGTGAGAGGCTCCCACTGTTGAGAGATAGAGGTATAAAGTGAATGACACTTATAAAGAAAATTTGTTTTAAATCACCATGTTGTTTGTTTGAGTGAGCGTGTTGCTTTGTACCTGGTGAGATGGGAGATGTGTTGTAGGCTCCGCTGGGAAAAGCTGGAGAGGTTCCTGGGATGTATGTGATACGATCCATGGGAGAGGCAGATGTTCCTGCAAATGGACGGAAAAAATTAACGTCCATCAGATTATCATAAGTATGTAACATGTTGTTTTTATTTTTGTATTCAGATACATGACCAGGTTATTTGGAATAGTTCTCAATTTTTCTTTTTTAAATATACCATTGTTTACTAACTCTCATGCAATTGTCAGTGAATAATGGCTTAAAGGTGGGTTAAGCGATTTTTCAAAAACGCTTTAGAAAACTGATTCGGGCCGAATAGCAAAACAAACTTGTAGCCAATCAGCAGTAAGGGGCGTGTCTACTCATGATGTGGAGGAGAGAACGTTCAGTGCACAGGACGGACAATTAGCGAGCCAAGCGACAGAAAGATAGAGATGGTGGATAAAAAATAAAAGAGGAAAACGTCTGCGGAACAAAAGAAGGCTTAAGGCAAGAAGTAGGACCTGTGTAAATATCGGATCAGCTTTCCAGCGCTGGAGAGAACTCAAGGAGCGGAAGGCCTGCGATCGGACGCCAAGGTTGCTTTCTTTCTTTTTGATAGGTGAGTAACACCATTTCTGCGCCGCAACAGCTAAAGTCTGTCTAGTACACTGGACGCGACAAAGCGACCGTTGAAAATCATTTGAAATTTGTGTCAATACGTCATGAATAGAACGCAGCAGCAGTTTTCTGTCGGGGATTTGTCATGTCGTGCCACGCCGCATCCAGTGTAGACCAT
>NW_015640468.1:778911-785468 GCF_001515625.1 Sinocyclocheilus rhinocerous
GAGACCCTTTTGGGGTAGGGGCGTGTTTGTTTTGGTGATTTCAAATGTCAACATTGGCTACCAGAAATCGCTTACCCCACCTTTAATATAATTAAACACCTCAACCAGCTAATGAAGGATTTGAGGACTACTAAAAACTTCCAGGGAGTTGTGTTGGAGCAGACTAGAGCTAAACTCTGCAGGTATTTGTTACTCCAGCAGCAAGATTGGACACCCTTGCCCTACAGTCTTGTGGATTTAATGGACATGCACAAACAATGGCCAAGAGACTTGAAGTGCCATTTTGGGACAGGGTCTACATGTGATTATTACAATGACATTTTATTGTTGGTTCACTATTACAGCTGTGGATTTGTGGTTTTAATTAATATCTTGTGTTTAGGTGCTGTGACAAGAGATTATGGACTCGTATCGATTTGAAGCGTTGTAAGTCCATCACCCCACTGATGCTAAGTGGGATAATTCGCAGACAGCCCATCACTCTGGACTTGAGCTGGACCAACATCTCCAAAAAGCAATTAAGCTGGCTTATTAACCGATTACCAGGTTAGTGTTCATGTGAGCAAGTATGTGGATCCACATCATCTGAATCGATGTAGGTGTCTCTAAGCACACATCTAACCTACATCTAAACTGTGTGTTTGGTTGCAGGACTGAGGGTACTTCTTCTCTCAGGCTGTTCATGGGTGGCTGTTTCAGCTCTCTGCACGTCCAGCTGTCCTTTGTTACGTACTCTAGACCTGCAGTGGGTGGAGGGACTTAAAGACCCCCAGATGAGGGACCTGCTGTCCCCTCCTACTGACAATAGACCAGGTAATATACAATACTCCAGATTGATATGCACACATCCAAGTTCCACGTCACTGAACTCAGATCTGAATTTATACAAGACAGTTACTTATTCAGATGGTGTATTCTCTACTTGGGCTTTTTCTAACAGGTCAGATGGACACGCGCAGCAAATTACGGAATGTTACTGACCTGCGTCTGGCTGGTTTGGACATTACAGACAGCTCTCTGCGTCTAATCATTAAAAATATGCCTCTACTCTCCCATCTGAACTTGAGTTACTGCAACCATATCAATGACCAGTCAGTAAACCTGCTGACTGCTGCAGGGACCACCACTAGAGACTCCTTAACCGATGTCAACCTTTCTGGTAATTGCACTGTTTTAAAATCTGGTCAAAAATGTCATATGTAATACTACAGCTTTTAAACCATTCAAATTCCTCCTTAGTTAATATCCCTTTTTCACCAACACAGTGCTGGTGCCGGAGCAAAATCGGTACCCAACCAGTGCCCAATCTTGCCCTGTAGTTTCCACCAAAGAAAATTGACTCCCTACTGGCCCAATAAACCTTCTGGTCTCAAATCAGATACATCAGGGGCTTGTGGGCAGGAAAATATCATCACCACTCAAAGTTTCCAAAACAACAACTCAGCCTGGCTAGATTGACAAAAAAATTGCTCTTGTTTTAGTCAGACAAGCTGTCAATACAGGAAGCGTCCAATGTAAGCAGGTTACATCATTATTCGGTTCTTAAGTCAGTGGAATTGTGGGCTGGTTCAGAGCGAGACCTGCTGATCCCCAAACATTTCAGTGAAAAAGGCATATTGGTAACTCTGGATTCGACCTATGAAATAGGACATGTTAGACCTGTTTACCACAGCAATTTCTGTGGTATACCTAGGACTAATAAATAGTTTAAATAACTTTCCTTTTTGAAGGGTTCACTGAGTCTAATGCTTAAAACATTTAATTCCCCCTCACTGATTACTGATCTCTTCTTTCTTAATGTTCTCTTTAGTGTGTAACAGGGTCACTGATCAGTCGCTGAGCTACTTCAAACGCTGTGGAAGCATCTGCCACATTGACCTGCGATTTTGCAAGCAGGTGAGCCGACAGGCATGTGAGCGCTTCATTGCTGAGATGTCAGTCATCGTTCCTTTCCAACTGCAAGAGGATAAACTGCTCCAAAAACTTCACAGCACTCCCTAGTGTCTGGGAGGAACTGAACACCATCTAAAACAGTGATGGGCAAACTTGGCCCTTCCAGACCACTTTCCTGCAGAGATTTGATCCAACCCTGATAAAACTCACCTGCCTGTAGCCTTCTAGTAGTCTTGAAGACAATGATTAGCTGGTTCAGGTGTGTTTGATTAGGGTTGGAGCTAAACTCTGAAGGAAAGTGGCCTGGAAGAGCCAGGTTTGCCCACCCCTGATCTAAAATGATACCATGTATCAGGTGCACTCGTGTGTTTGGACTGAAACTGGATTCACACATTTGAAAAAAAGCACTGCAACACATATGTGGACATAAAGCATTTTGTCAGCACCTTTCAAACTGGAAAGAATAGCAGACATACTGTACTTAAAAGCACATAATTCTGCTCCTATTCGAAATGGTGTATTCTGAAGATGGACTTTATTCAGCAAATTCTGTTAATCTTTAAGAGGAGATTATACATGCTATTACCTAGAGATTGTATTTAATAGGTAGTGTGGTAAAAAGCAGAGGAAGCAGTGGACATGTATACACACACACAAACACCATCCTCATACTCACTGGATACTACAAACACTTAATCCATGAGTAAGCATGATTGTACATTATTCAAAACCCTCCATACATTTTTTTTTTTGTACAAAAGATGTATCAATTCAGATTTCTGTGCTGTATTTGGTTCAGTACTGGGTATATGTATTGTTCTCTATTTTTTTTCTTTTTAATATAATGGAATTTTTAAATATATCTGTCCATTTTATGTCATCAGTTTTGGAATATTCCAATCTGATCAGCATTTTTCAGTCACGAGTTTTGACTGCTTTGAATTTCAATATAATGGAATTTTTAAATATCTCTGTCCATTTTATGTCATTAGTATTGGAATGATCCAATCTGATCAGCATTTTTCAGTCATGAGTTTTGACTGCTTTTAATTTCAAGTACTTGCTGTTCTAATCTCAGAGCAGATATAGAAGTGTAATTTGTTATTTTGAGGTCTATTTATAAAACAGTGCCATATTCCATCTATGTTGTTTTACACAGTTGTAATAGGCAAAACTTCTGCTATCAGTATATTTCACTGCTGTGACTCTGTAGAGTGTGTTAGACCAAACAAATTGCTGATTACGTATTCCAGCTAGCTCAGTAATTTTTTGTTCAACACAATCAGTTAGTTCTGCTTTTTTTTTTTTTTTTTTCATAAGGTCAAAAAAGACTTTGCTGAACATTAATGCAGTATTTGTCTATGAAAGTCATGTGCTTTTATTTCTTCCACAGTGATTATTATTGTAAAATGGTAACTGTGATGATGACAGATGATTTTAATAATGTGTATTATTGTGAGTTTGTCTCAGGATGGTGACTATGAGAAAGAGGGAGCGTGCCGTCTGATCTATGCCACCATACTTGTACCACTATAAATTAAGGCATTGTGCGCCATCTAAAATACTCAAATGTACATTCGGTTATTTATATTTGTATGTAATAAAAAAAAAAAAAAGATTTTACTGTGAGACATTTGAAAAGTGAAGTTATTTTTACAAACAGAAAAAATACACATCAGAAATATGTAAATTTACCTGAATTAGATTAAACATTAAATGTAAAATGTTGCTTAAAACGGAACATTTTAAATCTAAAGAGCCACTGGTAATCAAATTCAAAAAGAAAAACTTTGATTTCATATTGACTTCATTAAAAAGTACAATTTGACATTTACAGTGGGAATAGAAAAGAATCACCCCCTTTAAAATAATCACATTTTGTTGCTTTGCAGCTTGAAATGAAGACTGAAACCGTTTTTGTTTTATCCAGCTTTCTTCAAGTCATTCCACAGTTTTTCAGTGGGGTTTAAGTCTGGGCTGACTATAGGCCATGCAAGGACATTCACCTTTTTCTCCTTCAAACACTGTGTGCTCAGTTTTGCTGTGTGCTTTGGGTCATTGTCATGTTGGAAGGTAAACCTTCTTCCCATTGACAACTTTATGGCAGAGGGCAGCAGATTTTCATCAAGAATTTGACTGTATTTTGCCCCATCCAGTTTTCCTTCTATCCTGACAAGTGCTCCAGTCACTGCTGCAGAGAAACACCCCCATAACAGGATATCTCCACCTCCATGCTCTATTGTAGGATTGCCGTTATTTGTATGGTGAGCTGTATTGGATTTCCACCAGACATATCGTTTGGTGTTGCGATCCAGGGAGGGTCTGTGTTATACCTTCCATTTCTTAATAATAGACTTCACTGTGTTTCTAGGCATTGATAAAGTCTTTGAATTTTTTTGTATCCATCTCCTGACTTGTGCCTGTCCACAACTATATCCTGGAGATCTTTTGACAGTGCCTTGCCACCCATAGTTGATTGTTTGTTTCAGTTGCACTACCAAGGACTGAAACGCTCCAGGAAAGCTCTTTTCATGCTGAGCTAATCAAAATGACCACAGCTGATCACAGTTGAAAGTCAAATGGCTTTGTGTGCCATTGAGAAGGTGATTAGCTACACCTGATTGAGTCACTTTTAGGAGGGGGTGATCCTTTTTCCAACTCAGATTGTATATTTTTTTTTCTGACATGTGTTATAACTTTCACTTGGATGTTATAAGTTGCACCAAGTAAATACAGCTGGATAAAACAAAAACTGTGTCCGTCTTCATTTCAGGGTGCAAAGCAACAAAATGTGATTATTTTAAAGGGGGGTGATTCTTTTCAATACCCACTGTAAGAATCACAATGCAGTACAATCCAGTACACATCTTTCTTAGCACTTTTATTTGAATGTCACAAGGGTAACTAAGTACATACACACTGCTTTATCTTGTTTGTTAATTCTATATTAAAGTAACAGAGCA
Source organism: Sinocyclocheilus rhinocerous (assembly GCF_001515625.1). NCBI lineage: Eukaryota > Metazoa > Chordata > Actinopteri > Cypriniformes > Cyprinidae > Sinocyclocheilus > Sinocyclocheilus rhinocerous. The sequence goes on from NW_015640468.1 coordinate 783,768, forward strand.
ACTGACCAAAATAAACAAATATCAAGTTATTTTTTGTTAAGAAAAATAATTTAAACTTATCTGAATAGGCATATACACAGGAATTAACTATATGTCAGGTTAAACAAGGATGTAAAGAATCTGAATATACACCAAAACATTACACAAGTCCCTTATAATCTAAAATGCCACACAAAAAGAGAGGCTGGTATTGCTGTGGTGACTGAGTGAAGCATTCGTTTGTGCTGCTGGGCCCGTATTCACGAAATATCTTAAGGCTAAAAGTAGCTCATAACTCGCCGATTTAGGAGAAAATCTTAAAAATAATGGGCGTGTCAGTCCTAAATTTAGGACTCCTAAATTTTTGTTCTAAGAGTATTTCACAAAGTGTTTTAGTACTAAAACTAGCTCCTAAATCTGTGAAACGATAGGAGTAGTGAAGAGGACTCCTAAGTCACTAAGACCAAGCCACAAACTATCCTAAAATGGCTGTTGCTGCCGATCTGCCTCGGAAGCTAAACATTTTAGAAACATTTGATGATAATGACCTTTTAAAAAGGTATCACCTTTGGTTTTGTAGGTTACCCCAACTCCTAATTTTCCTTTGATTATATCCCTGTTTTCATTAACCAGTTGGGCAAGAAGTAACAGCTGTTCTTGCGTCCATTTTTGTATTACTGTCAGCCAGGATTATTCTACTCTGTTCATTAAAAGGCTGTTTATATGCATATCCGCTAACTGTTTTTGAGAAGCATACATGTAAGATGCTGACAATAATCTGAACATATACTTGTTTAATTAGTGACACTTATCCTGCATTTTAAAATCTTTATTTGAATGTGGCAATTAACATTTTTTATTTTTTAAACCTTTATTTGAATACGGCAACATAATATTGTGCCCTACAATATTTCCATGAATAAATCTCTGACAGAGACTGTCAGCCAATCACTGTGTGCATAGTTAGTACTATGCTGACATCATCCACAGCAACGAGATCAACCCTGCCCTTACTCTTAGCTTCTCTCTGTTCCTTAGTAAAAGTTTGTCTCAGCAGCTTTGTGAATAGGTTTTAAGAGAAAACACTTAGCTAAAAACTTTTACTGCTATATAGGAGAACTCTTAGTGTTTAGATAAAATGTTTTGTGAATTCGGGCCCTGATGTTTATCAGCAGAGTTGGGCAAGTTACTTCCAAAATGTAATACATTATATATTACTAGTTACTGTCTTTTGAAAGTAATTAGTTACGTTACAATATTACTGTCTCTGAATTGTAATGCGTTACACTACTTTTGAGTTACTTTTGAGTTACTTTCACCAAAATATCCACATTAGTATTATAAAATGCCAAAATTAATGCGTTACTCCCAACACTGTTTATCAGCGATATGCAATGTGCCATGATTCAACTTTTAATCAAATTTATCACACAAGTAAGTTGTGGAAACAAAATATGGGTAGGTCATTTGTATGGGGCATCACTCTCAACTGGCGTCCTTATTTAGGTTTTCTAACTTAAAGGGGTCCTATTATGCTTTTTCACTTTTTGAATTTTAGTTAGTGTGTAGTGTATATGTTTGGGCAGCATCAGACAAGAAGATGAGGAAGAAGTGCTGCAGCTGTAGCCTCAAGTTTTCGGGAGTTATTACACATGCATTTGAATAATTATATATGTAAATATGTATGTTACAATTATGAAAACGTTTTTATAATAAATTGCT
>NW_015640468.1:785489-797095 GCF_001515625.1 Sinocyclocheilus rhinocerous
GCACTTATCTGTACATAGTAAATGCAGTTATTTTTAAGCGGTTGTTGACATCCTATCTAAAACGTGATTTAGCCACACAAAAAAAATCAACAACGTTACAAACTCTAATATGTCTTAATATTAATATGTCGCAATATCCGTGTGTGCAAAGGTTCTTGCGCGATCCTCTTGTTCAATATTCTCTAGGTCTGAATCCGGCTCAAATTGATATGGCAATATTGACGCCTTCCTTAACTAAACCGGAGCAGTACACCCCCAAAACAAATTCAAGACATTGTAAAAGAGCATAATAGGACCCCTTTAAACACAAGTACTAACAATAATGGAAAAGGAACTGTAGTAGTGCATTGAAGACAGAAATGCACTTTTTGGCACCTAAATCATCCCTCTTCTTTTACACTGTGCATAAGTTTTATTGTTATTGTTACTTTGCGCACATATAAAATGCACATTTTCTAATTATATTGACACAGTTACAGTGTGCCTATTTATGTCCCTACTTTATTCCTTCTTATTTCTCACCACTTACACTCATTTAGCAACAGGTTTCTAGGCTGGTTTTCCAGTCACATATTCAAAAGTCGCATAACCCCAAGGAACAGTAGTGACTGAGAAACCAGCAAATGTTTTTAGACTTTTGACAAAGTAGGTCATATGATTTAAAAAAAAAAAAAAAAAAAAACAGAGGACTGCTGAATCCAGAGAAGAATGACCTGTTGTGTACCACAAAACATGTTCTTTATGTCACTTATGAAATCATTTAATGGTGCCAGTGTCAAGTTATCAGGAGTTACAATGTAACTTGTAGGAACTCCAAAACTTTGTTCAAAAATCTAAGAGGCTACACAATTCAAACAGGAAACAAAAGCCCACTCACAGATGTTGCAACAAAAAAAGAAATAAAAGAACAACGGGAACATTCAGATCCTTCCATCATGAGTGATGGCGCATGATGATGAACACACTTGAGTAATTCTCATTCTTTTGTTCGATTCTTGACTTTCCTCACAGTGCTTGCATGAGACAGGTGAGCTTCAAAGCTGTAGGACAGGGCTGCCCAAACTCAGTCCTGGAGGGCCGGTGTCCTGCAGAGTTTAGCTCCAACTTGCCTCAACACACCTGCTGGTAAGTTTCTAGTATGCCTATAAGAGCTTGATTAGCTGGTTCAGGTGTGTTTAATTGGGGTTGGAGCTAAACTCTGCAGGACACCGGCCCTCCAGGACCGAGTTTGGGCACCCCTGCTGTAGGACATCGAGTCAAGGCTGTGAGGTGTTGCTGCTGAACAATTGCATATTATTACAGAGCCTCTTTGAAGAGCTTGTGGAATGTTTTTATTGAAGCATTTATTGACAACGCCATTGCGGACCACTGTTTGAAGGCTTCCTGAAACTTCATGAAAAATTAAGCAGAGAATATTATCTTCCTCACTGATCCGATGTAAAGACGGGGCACTTGCTGTGCACATTCTCACCAAGTCCCTAATGCAAAACGGTCCGCAGGTGGAGCAGGATGTTCTCGCAGCAATATTAAGACTTGAAAACATGCACAGCCCTAATAACGTATTGTCTGCAGATAGGGCATTCGCTCATGCACTTCCCGCACTTAGTGCAGGTGACCATGTGACCGCACTCCAGCAGCACACAGTCAATTATCGCGTCCATACAGATGCGACACAGGTTGTCGTCATTTGATAACTGGGTCTTGCAACCATCTGCAGTGCGAGAGAGAGAGAGAGAGAGAGAGAGAGAGGGGAAAAAAGATGGGTCATTACTACAGGTGCCAATCTCTCTGTAAGGACAGGATCTTGACTAAAGCCCAAAGTATACTTCGGTGTTTACACATACGTTTTGTGCTTTGATTTTTCTTTTTTCCCCCATAAAGTGCCAACACTGACCCAAGCCGTTGTTTTTCGGAAGAGAAACGGAGGAGACAGAACAAGAACAACGACAAACTACTCAAGATGACAAATTCCAATAGAGGCCCGTGTTGACGAATGCTTGTGAGAGGGGATTAAAAAATACCTGCAACTCTAGTATAAATGCGTAAGACATATTTATCATTCATAACTTTTAGAGAGAAAAGGCACTGACACTGGATCTTTGTAGTGCACATGTTTCGAGCGCTTTTGTTTATGCACGCTATCAAATGGAGTACTTTGAAGGGCAGAGCATTTGACTGTGCACATAAAAAAACCAAAGTATACTTTGAACCAATCACAACTAGAGATGGCCACAACTCAAACTGAATGCCTCCAACTAGTGATGCAACAAAAATATTGGGATGAAACGGCAAAAAGAAAAATTAATTTTTGGCAGTACTAGTTTTGGAGGGTCGAAATCATTAATTGAAACGGTTAGCGCTTCTCCGATGAAGTGTTTTGACTGTGCCGGCATCCATTTCATACACACAATGTGTATAACGAAAAATGTCAGCAAAGTGGACACACTTCACCGTGACCAAAAATTATGCTAGAGTAGCATATATGTAAAATTTGTTCGGGTTAAATAAGTGACTTGTTGGCAAATAATTTTAACGACTAGTTTATCACCTGTGAACACGACATTCTGAATAGCATCCAGAGTTCAATTACTAAATTACCAAAGTTTTATTTTCAGTATCAGAGTTGCGGTTAAAAAAAAAAACATTTTGTTGCATTGTGCAGTTTACTTGAACCCTAGTTATAAGATATAATAATACTTGATGAAGGGCACAGATGGAATGGCACAATGGGGGTAAAACGTAACACAAGATACATTTTGATGACCCTTAACCCAACAGGTAAAATGTATTATTAATCATATATTGAGGTATAAACAATGTCACTACACATTTTCCTTTCCTTTTTTCTTTGAGAGAACATGCTATCTGGCAGTGGCCATGCAGGGAGGGGGTTGAAGTGCAATGACATCACAAAATGCTGTGCACTGGTGGGTGTGACCAGGAAACATTTCCACCAATCCCAAGCCTTACCTCCGATTCCGCCATTGCAGATTGGAGGGGGATAAGCTACCACTTAAGTGGGAGGAGCAAAGCACAGCTATTAGACTCGGCTATGAGTTCAATAATTAAACAATCTATTAAATTTACTGTAAAACCTAAGCTGATCATTAATGAAAAGCAACTCCTACACCTAAGAAAGGCTATTTTCACTCTTTGTATGAACTTCGTATGAAGTCAGACTGTGAGGTGAAGTAATTTCCTACCTGCAGTGAAGGGGTTGCTCACATTTTCCACTGACAGACAAAAATAAATAAATAAAAATAAATAAATTTAAAAAAAAACTTAAGTAGGAACAATATATTTTTCGTACATTTTTTAAAGAATATTTTAAAAGAATTTTTAATATTTAAAAAATTATTTTCTCAATTTACCTACAATTGGCAGTTAATCTTAGACTGCGTGTTGCTGTATATAAGGAATAGTGTTAGTGCAGCGCTGCATTTAGAACTCACTAGATTTGCGATTGTCCTCGTTCTCCCTGTAAAGCCTCCTGACGCGCTCCACCAGCTCCCACTTTTCACAGCAGCCAGAGAAGCTCACAAAGTTTCTCGCCAGGATCTCCTTTAGCTGCCGAACGGTCAGCTGCTGCACCTCATCAAGAGAGGACATGTCTGACGGAGAAGCTCTAGCCCGCCGCCGTGTCTGAGGACTAACCTGATGGTAAAACCACATTCTAGTCATATGATCAATGCGATTTAAGAAATTATCATATTCAAAAATTTCTAGAAATGACCATGTCATTCCTAAGTGACTTAACTCACCTCAGGTGTGTGTTCTGTCTGGTCAAGGTTAAGGAGAGAGACTGAAGTGGAGTCCTCAATATCCTATCAGCAAGGAATATTTACACAGAAAGAATATATTTATCCATACATGCTAAGCCCCTTACAGCTTTAGAAAGGATACCTGCCACAAGTAAACAAGTAAGCAAAGTATCTTTCAGTCTGGCATCATTTCAACTCTTCTGTTAATAGATGGATAAATGGAATGAAGCGCACTTCCAAAGTCACAACTGTGCAAACGAGTTCTGCCACATGCTTTTTGTGAACTAACTAACATTACATTTCTGCTCCCTGGATCAGCTGAGGAACGGGCCATGTTTGACATGAAATACTAGTGTACTGCTCTTGCAGAGTATATACTTCCTACTTCGTAGGAAGTTAGGAACATAACAGTAAGAATTATATTTCAAACAATGCTATGTTATTATGGTGACATGGTTTCATCATATTGCATGTTTAATTTAATGGTGCACAGTTATCATCTTGGGGAAAAATAACATTATTTTGCACTTTTAATTCAATTGTGTAATGTTTTAGTTATTAAATTAATAAAATGTATTAAAAATTAAGTAATTTAAGGAAAAATAAACATATTGACATACATAGGAAGTTTGAGTCAAAAAAAATTTGTATTCTGGAATGTATGTGTTGTTCCAAACTAGGGCTGGGTGATGTGAGAATTTATTTTTTTATATCAATAATCACCATGCAGAATATCTAATATCTGATTATGTTGTCTACCCACCCTGCTCACAAATACTGTGTTTTTATCAAATCTATGTTTGAAATGAATTTCGTTTTGTGAGGAGAACTGTTGAAGATAATCTAACAGAACCCAATTTTATGTTCACAATGAAGGTGGACCTTCTTATGCGATTATAAAAATGATAAACAGTACATGTTGAATGCACAGAGGCATGTGTCTTGATTAAATTATTTTTTTCATAAGGTCCAATGTTTCTCTTTCTCATTTTCTTTTTGCAATTATCGGCAAGTTAGACATTTAATTTAGCCTTTCAGGACAAGTTTAATTTCCTTATTATAACATTTCACGGTTTCTAAACCTGCAGTCAAGCTATAATGTATATTGAATATTTAATTTAATGGAGATGCCAACACTGGAAATTCAGATGGCACTTAATTCAACAATTATTCAAAAATAGGTGCAGTTATACATAAGTCACAATTTTATTTTTTCTATCACTACATAACTTTTGCTATACAAGTACTCCTTTTACTACACAAGACTGCAAATTGAAATACTTCATAGTTTTAAAATAAGAGAAATCACTGCCTATTCCAAATGTATACAGGACACACCTGATTGGTGGACTCTGAGCTGTTGCTCCTACTGATTGGTTCTCCTTGAGTTGGAGAGAGTGCTGAAAGAGGGGAGGTGGGCTCTTCATTTGAAGGCGGTGGGCTATACATGGGGTGTGACTGCAGAGAGGGCGTGTCTGGATCATCCTCACTTTCTGCCCCTTGATGGCAAAGCACCAAGTCCACCAGGTCCTCCTTCTCCCTATGAAAGCATTCAAACAACTCTAACAATATTGTCATAATATACCCTATCATTAATAATGCTCACTTTCTAATGTCTGTGCAAAAGTACCTGCATGTATCAGTGTTAATGTTGCGTAATGTGAGGTACTGCCGCAAGTCTTTAACACGCAGACGCATGAGCTGTGGACGCCGGAATGCAGTGCATTTCAGCAGGTGACAAGTCGTACATCTGCGCAAGTTTTCCTGAAGTACCGAGCACAGCGAACAAAAACTCTTCTTACAGTCACAACAGATGTGCTACGGTGGAGAAAAACAGAGAGTCTGTGCTGAATCAAAAGGACAAAAAGCAAGGTTATAAATATAAGTATAAAGTACTTCATTATAATTTTAACTGTAGTATGTAATTCAATATTACATTTATAAGGAAATATTTAAACTGCAACTTCATCATTACAAATGTGTAAATACAATACATATTTAAATGCATGACATACAATAGAAATGACATCAAATTTGAATTTACCATAAATATGGCTAAATGTCAGCAGTACTTCAGTAATAGAAGTAATCATGAAATACATGGGAAAGCACAAAAAAAAAAAATCACTCATGTTCAGCTAACTACATTTGATATAAATGTTATTTATAATACATTTTCATTTAATTGCAAATAACATTCAGTTAAGTGTGCGAAAACATTTTCTTTTAAGTATATTATTTCCGTTGCAAGTACACTTTTTAAGATTAGTGACAAATTGTACTTCTGAAAGTGTACTTCTTTTTCACAAGGGTAAAAAGATTTGTGCATTTTAGCCCATGTATGTTAGATTAAAAGTCATCTACATGTTACCATAGTCCTAAAATTTGCCAAAAAAACTTTTAAAAACGATTTTAAAAATTTACAATCTTTCTTTTCTGGCAAAATAGGCCAAAAAAAATGTATGACTCATCTTGCATACAGGGTAGTATACACATTTTTGTCCAATCAAATCATATACAGAATGAAAACATTGCCATCCTTAATACCACCCACTACCCACTAATAACTTTTGCCATGGTGGGCCTCCAGATTTATTTAAAGCAAGTACAAGCCTGTTAACATGAACCCAACTTCCTGATTCAGTAGGAAATACATCAACATCACAAAGAAAATTTTGTCTGTCAAACTGTTAATAAATGTTCTTGGGTTTAATACGCAAAACAAATGCGATCGAATGTCAGTGGCAGGTGTGCAGATCTACCTACCCTCCTCCTAAAGTCAGAGAAGGCTTGTCCACAGTCCTGACACACCAGGTCGATGCTGGTGGAGTTGGTGGGCGGGTATGTGGAGTATCCTGCAGTGGGAGCGAAACGAAACAGCCCCGCACCTGCCCCAAAACCTGGCTGCTGCCCTCTCACGGCTCCGGTACCCATCACCTCATTCAGCAGGCCACAGCATGATGCCCACATGGACGAGGCCCCCGCCTACACGGAAAACAAAGCCAAAATAGTGTTAAAATTATACTTTTTTTGAATAATTACTTCAAAATCTTATGATAAATAGTTAACAAAAGGTACTGTTTATTAACCAGAATAGAAATATTCAAGATTCTGCATAGCTAAAAATGCAGAATTGTGTTAAGACACGTTTACACACTGTCCTGACTATACACATTGAAAAAGTTTACATTTGTCATTTATTAATGCATTTTGTTTCATAATTTATTAATAATAATTAGTCACTGTGAAATCAAAATTTACCATTTTCTTTGTTATTGATTAGTGCAGCGTTTATTGAATAAAGGCTTAAATTAAATCAGTCTAAACTAAACTGGCCTATACATTTTTTTGTGAACAATACATATCCACAATACATATTATTGCATTTTTGTATTGCATTATATTGTGACACAATATATTGTTACACCTCTAATTAAGACTCCAGCATGTACAAACTGCAATTATGAGTGTATGTGCACAATAACAATAGTAAGCCTGAGCCCCTGTGCCTTATTATCCCACATTGGGTCATTCAGAATGTCCTGCCCTGAAATAGTTCCCATTGACTGGGATCAATCCCATTCGAGATGGATGGGAACAGGGCTAAGCCATAAAAAGAGATTAGTGTGCTTTAAAGCCTCCATGAAATCAGAATTAAAGTTTTTTTTGGGTGTTACTATCAATATGTTAGTCTTAAGGTTATCTATAAGCCAGTGTGCTCCAAAACAGTGACAAAATTCGGATTTAGAAGATATAAGCATTTAAAGCTTATAGTTCGTCACTTCCGCCAAAATGGATCAACTATTTTTTTTTGACGTCACCTCGTACTTCAGCTTCTCATCAAATCTTCTGACCAATCAAATGCTAGAATCCGAAGCGCCCGCCCCCTACACTATAAATAGAGGCTGAAGCTGCGGCTGAAATCAGTCACTTGTTCGCAGTGTAGTATTTCCTGTACAGTGAATGGCACTTAGTGCACAATGTAGGCGATAGGGAACGATTCAGATAGTGTAAATATGCTTTTGATTGGGGCAAATGAGGTCTGGTTTCACGTTGTGTCACGCGAACCGTGGCAGCGCACACCGTCTGATTCGGACTTTGGCTCCGATCGCACGGAGCGGATCATATGCATGAGTCGGCATATATTAAACACTTTGAAAGGGGTCATATGATGTGATTTCAAGTTTTCCTTTCTCTTTGGAGTGTTACAAGCTGTAACAAGATAAGATTGATTGGGTGCGTATACAGAGTCCAGTTCATGTTCCAAAAGGACATCCAAAATGTTCAAAACCTTTGCAAATTATTCGTCAGATTGCTTCATGTACTTACCAGTTGTCAGATGGGAAAAAGTGGCCAGAGGGATAAGGTACAGGTTGCAAAGATGCAGCAGAAACAATAGCCGTTTTGTCAGAAGAGACACAAACTTGACCTTTTCCTTGACCAAAGAATCAATACCTGGCCACCAGTAGAGTTCCCGAAGGCGCTGCTTTGTACGCACAATTCCTTGATGGCCATCATGGGCCAAGTTCACCAAGATGTGCCGTAGTGAAACAGGAACAAGAAGACGTGCTCCTCTGAATACATAGTTCTTTTGAACACTCAATTCATCCCTTACTTGAAAATAGGGACGTAGATCTTTATTAACAGCCATTGACGAAGAAGGCCATCCACCATCAATTTGTGCACGTAACGAAGTCAATTCTGGACATGATGCAGAGGCAGAAGCAAATTCAGTTGAAGTTATAGCAGACATCTCAGAAGACAAAAATGCAACGAATTCCGGTTCTGCATCAGAAAGATCCTCTTCAGAAGCTGGCAAAGGCAATCGAGACAGTCAGCAGTACGATTTTGAGAACCAGGACTGTAAACTACTTCATAGTTAAAACATAAGAGTCGTGCTGCCCAACGTGCAATTCTCATTCCTGCACGATCTGTACCTTTGGGAGAAAGAAGCACTGTTAAAGCTTGATGATCAGTACGCAAGAAAAATTTTCGACCCCAAAGATAGATTCTCCATTTTTCAACAGCCCAGACACAATACGCGTGGGTTCGTATCCCATCCTCATCGCCAATTTTGTAGTGTTTCAAGTCCAGGTAAGCATGAATAGTCAGATTCCAGAAGTTACAATTCAAGGATTTATTAGCATCAAAGGCCAACAGCAAACACAGCCTGCATGCCATATGGTTGCTCACATTCAATTATTCTTCTACACCTTTTATAGGTACCAACTTAGTAACCCATAGTGCCCTCTTCTGGTGAAATGTTCGACCCCAAAGATAGATTCTCCATTTTTCGACACCCCAGCCCAATCCTAAGGCTTCTTTTTCATTGTTTAATTCTTGCCTTCCACCGTTGACAAAGTTCTTGAAGCAAATGCAACAATGCGTTCAGTTTTATCTTCATAAATTTGAGCCAGTACAGCACCTAGTCCATAGTTTGATGCATCAGTTGAAACCACAACTGGCAAATTAGGATCAAATAATGCCAAAGCAGAACTTTTAAGCAGCAACTCTTTCACAGTGTTGAAACTTTTCTGAGCCTCTTCCGACCAACTGAAGTCAACTCCTTTCCTGATACAAGCACGCAATGGCTCTACCACAGTGGCAAAATTTGGAATAAACTTGCTGTACCATGAGATTAATCCAAGAAAGGAACGAAGCTGATGTGCATCTGTAGGAACTGGTGCATGAAGCATTGCATTAAGATGATCCTCGTTTGGATGAACACCTTGTGCGGACACTGTATGACCCAAAAAACATAGACTTGTCTTACTGAATTGACATTTTGAAATATTCAATTGAAGTCCTGCACTCTGTAAGAGTTAAACAACTTTGTTGAGCATGCAATCATGTTCACTCTGTGTCCGACCCCAGACAATGATATCATCGAGATAGTGGGCGACATTTGTCAATCCTTGCAGTACAGTTGCTAACATTTTCTGGAATGCAGAAGGTGCCGAAGCTAGGCCAAATGGTACACGGCAAAACCTAAATAGTCCTTTGTGTGTTATAAATGCAGTCAAATCACGACTTTCTTCATGTAATAAGAGTTGAAAATAAGCACTCTCCAAGTCAATTGTAGAGAAAACAGTTGCTCCACATAGCTTAGACAACAATTCCTCAATATGTGGCAGAGGATAACTGTGCAGCCAGCCTCTAGCGGCCAGTTGATCAATTACAGTTTAAGTCACTTCCTTGTTGGCTTCACGAGAGAAAGCGGGAGCTTGCCGCTTGGTTTCAAGGCACTTCAGGAGACCTTTAAATGGCTTATGACTGCAGCCAGAGCTCTTGGTGACACCAGTCTATGGGTGACACTCAACAGAGAGTAACCATGGTGTTTTTATTTTCAAAGGGAGCCAACAGCATAATCAACTCCCAATTGTCATTGTGTGGCACAGTGAAGGATCGGTCCTGTTGCTGGGTCTCACCTCCCAACAAATGAAAACATGAGAGCAGAAGAGCTAAAAACAAAAACACATTACTGATCATTGCATCTAACAGCTGAATACTGATATTCAACACATAAATGATATCAGCTGCTAGATGCTGACTGATATACATATATTTAAGATATGTCATTAATGCACAAAATCACACAACGCAAACATGCATGAAATGGCCGCAGCATTAATGCTAGCATGATACACAGCCAACACAGAAACAAGTTCAAAGCTAAACAAGTATGATGAGAAATGACTGTACCTTCATAGCAACTCCAAGACACCGCGGGGAGTCACCCAGCTGTATGTAAAGGCAGCCTGGCCATTGCTCGTAAACGGCTAACTCTCCATTTTCAGCTGCTGTCTACAGCCGCACCAGGTTCGCTATGCAACTGCAATGAAGCGTTTTCAGCCAATCACAGCGGTGGATAACCCGTGACGCAAAACCAAACAGCCAATCATCTCTTACTTCCAATAGTGCAGCGGAAGTTCGTGCATTTGGATGAGTTTTTATATGCTATTTTTATTACACTTAATGTAATAGAATTGCTTTGTTTTTATGTGGTTTCATAATTTTAGCTTGATTGTTTGATCCCAGGCGAATTTAGTTTGCCTGTCAGAGCCATTTTCCCCCGGTATTATTATCCTAAAAGTTATTAACATAAAAAGTTAGCATTATAAGCATAAAAAGCAGTGATAAAATATAAATAGTGTTTTAAATATGAATTTAGTGGAATAGAACCTATGGATACTCATTTTAAGCAATGTTTATTATTAATAGATAAACTGACTCAGATTCTGGATAATTGATAGTGTTGCCTGAGTCGCAGGTCACTGTTGCTGTTCCAACAGATGACAGCCCAAAATTGATCAGTAATTTTACATCAGCTTAAGTCAGAATGAAAGGTTTTGTGATCTGTGTGATCAGAATCAGAATTGTTGTTTAGTGAAATAAATGTGTTGCCAAACTGTAAGCTGAAGTTGTTTTTGAACCTCTTTTATGTGTTTGTGGACAGATCAGAACATTTCCCAAGATATATATTTTCAAGTCCCCATCAGGTTCAGTGTGAATCCAAACTAGCAACACTGCAGATAATCTCTCATAATGAATTGGCCTATGAGTGACATTACATAGAAATTATTTAATGTTGTTAGTGTGTTAATGCACTACGAATATATTTATTTATTTAGTCATTTAGCAGACGCCTTTATCCAAAGTGACTTACAAATGAGGACAACAGAAACAATCAATTGTAGTATTAAAACAACTAAAAACAGATCCAAACCTAAAAGCTAAAACTTTATAAATACTACCTATACACATTTTAAAAATAAAGAAATTAAATAAAAATGACAAATGCATACAACAAAATTTCAAAACTTAACATTTAAATGAAAAACAAAA
>NW_015640468.1:797484-808842 GCF_001515625.1 Sinocyclocheilus rhinocerous
CTTAATAAAAGACCTAAACAGACATAATAAAGTCAGACATAATTTATCTCAAATTAAAATAAATAACAAATACAAATAATACAAATCAAACGACAGTAGTTTATCAGTAATCCTAAAATATAACACTGCCAAACTTACATGCTAAAAAACAACAACTTACTTACACATAGTAAGAAATGTACAATATACAATGTTGAATATACAATGTCATTCCTGTTTATTCAGTTTATACCTGTCAGAATATGCAAACTTCTTTATTGTTCAGAGATCATTCCCAGTCTATGATCATGCCACATAAATATTCTGAACATTGGCGACCTCTACCGTATGTAAAATGAAAATAAATGTCTTCACTATTTACTCACATCTGATTCAACGACTAAACAAAATCTAACTTATTTGTCTCAGGGATATTGATATAATTCCATGAAAAAGTATGAAAAATTATAATAAGCTGTATGTTGGCAAATAAATAAAGACGTTATCAGAGCGTGTTCTCTAGGAGCCCACGAGAATCGATTTATCAGCGCTCTGCATCGCGTCCTAAAATGTAACAGTTCGATTCGTGAATGAATTTTTCTTTTGAGTCGGATCTTTTCAATCAATCTATTGAACGGGTTTTATAAAACTGAACATCCACATCAGACTGAATCGGTCTCGAGTTTCATTCAACAGCGAACCGTCTTTTTCGCACATACAGGTGCATCTCAATAAATTAGAATGTCGTGGAAAAGTTTTATTTCAGTAATTCAACTCAAATTGTGAAACTCGTGTATTAAATAAATTCAATGCACACAGACTGAAGTAGTTTAAGTCTTTGGTTCTTTTAATTGTGATGATTTTGGCTCACATTTAACAAAAACCCACCAATTCTCAACAAATTAGAATACTTCATAAGACCAACAAAAAAAAACATTTTTAGTGAATTGTTAGCCTTCTGGAAAGTATGTTCATTTACTGTACATATACTCAATACTTGGTAGGGGCTCCTTTTGCTTTAATCACTGCCTCAATTCGGCGTGGCATGGAGGTGATCAGTTTGTAGCACTGCTGAGGTGGTATGGAAGCCCAGGTTTCGTTGACAGTGGCCTTCAGCTCATCTGCATTATTTGGTCTCTTGTTTCTCATTTTCCTCTTGACAATACCCCATAGACTCTCTATGGGGTTCAGGTCTGGTGAGTTTGCTGGCCAGTCAAGCACACCAAAACCATGGTCATTTAACCAACTTTTGGTGCTTTTGGCAGTGTGGGCAGGTGCCAAATCCTGCTGGAAAATGAAATCAGCATCTTCAAAAAGCTGGCCAGCAGAAGGAAGCATGAAGTGCTCCAAAACTTCTTGGTAAACGGGTGCAGTGACGCTGGTTTTCAAAAAACACAATGGACCAACACCAGCAGATGACATTGCACCCCAAATCATCACAGACTGTGGAAACTTAACACTGGACTTCAAGCAACTTGGGCTATGAGCTTCTCCACCCTTCCTCCAGACTCTAGGACCTTGGTTTCCAAATGAAATACAAAACTTGCTCTCATCTGAAAAGAGGACTTTGAACCACTGGGCAACAGTCCAGTTCTTCTTCTCCTTAGCCCAGGTAAGACGCCTCTGACGTTGTCTGTGGTTCAGGAGTAGCTTAACAAGAGGAATACGACAACTGTAGCCAAATTCCTTGACACATCTGTGTGTGGTGGCTCTTGATGCCTTGACCCCAGCCTCAGTCCATTCCTTGTGAAGTTCACTCAAATTCTTGAATCGATTTTGCTTGACAATCCTCATAAGGCTGCGGTTCTCTCGGTTGGTTGTGCATCTTTTTCTTCCACACTTTTTCCTTCCACTCAACTTTCTGTTAACATGCTTGGATACAGCACTCTGTGAACAGCCAGCTTCTTTGGCAATGAATGTTTGTGGCTTACCCTCCTTGTGAAGGGTGTCAATGATTGTCTTCTGGACAACTGTCAGATCAGCAGTCTTCCCCATGATTGTATAGCCTAGTGAACCAAACTGAGAGACCATTTTGAAGGCTCAGGAAACCTTTGCAGGTGTTTTGAGTTGATTAGCTGATTGGCATGTCACCATATTCTAATTTGTTGAGATAGTGAATTGGTGGGGTTTTGTTAAATGTGAGCCAAAATCACCACAATTAAAAGAACCAAAGACTTAAACTACTTCAATCTGTGTGCATTGAATTTATTTAATACACAAGTTTCACAATTTGAGTTGAATTACTGAAATAAAGGAACTTTTCCACGACATTCTAATTTATTGAGATGCACCTGTAATTCCATTCCACTTGATCAAAAGCTTTTTCTGCATCGAATGCAATAATTACCAATTTAGAGTGAGATTTTTGTTTGGAATAGATTATATTTAGAAAACGTCTGACATTGAAAAAGGAGAATCTATTAGGGACAAAGCCGACCTGGTCGGGGTGAATAATAGTTAAAATGCATTGGTTTAATCTAGTTGCCAAAATTTTGGGGAACACTTTTAAATCAGTATTAAGAAGAGCAATTGGATGAAAAGAGGACACATTAGTCTCATCCTTGCCTTTCTTAAGAAGTAAAGAAATATTGGCAAAGTAGAGAGAAGGAGGAAATTTCTGCTTACAAAAGGAATGATTGAACATCCACAACATAAGGGGTGCAATTTTACCAGCATATTGCTTATAAAATTCGATACAAAAGCCATCAGGGCCAGGAGCCTTCCCGTTGGGGAAGGCATTAAACGCATCCAGTATCTCTTGAATAGTAATCTCTTGAATAGTAATGTTAGCATTCAACATTTCTGGTCAGCCTCACTTAATTTTGGAAGGGAAAGCGAATGAAGAAATACTACAATAGCTTCCGAAGATACAGATGTCTTGGATTTGTACAAATCTGCATAGAATTCCATAAAGCGATTATTAATGTCCTTTTAATTTTTTAATAATAAAAAGTCACAATTTTACCATCCTTATCAGCAATATGATGAATTGATCTGCTAGCATACGGACCCCTTAACTGCTGAGCTAATAGTTTATCTGGTTTATCCCCAATCTCGAAATGTCTTTATTTAATTTTTAGCAACGTCTTATTCACCTGATCCAAAGTAATCGTATTGTATTCATATTTAAATGACATAATATAATTTAAGACACACAAGTCTGCGGTATCCCTATATAATTTTCCCAGTTGGGTAAGACGGGCATCTATCTCCACTAAGCGTTTTTGTCTAAGTTTCTTTGCTGCTGACTCATAGGAAATGATATGTCCCCTCATTACTACTTTAAAAGTTTCCCATAACACAGAGTCAGAAACATCACCTTTATCATTGATCTCAATAAACTCTGTCAAAGAATCTGAAATATGCTGGCAAAATTTCACATCTGAAAGGGGGTAAGTATTAAATCTCCAATCATAACTTGGCTTTGCTCAACCAAAGTCAAAAGATACCGTAACAGCGGAATGATCAGAGATCAGTTGTGGTATTTAGATGCAGAAATGTCAGGTAATAATTTAGAGTCTATAAAGAAATAATCTATTCTTGAATATGATTTATGGACATGAGAAAAGAAAGAGTACTCCTTACATCTTAATATATATTGAGGTATATAAAACATAACTTTATTCTAACGTTCTGCTAATGTTATTCTAGCCTAACCCAATTCATCATGTTTTTTGATGATTTTTCTGCATTGGTATGTAGTTATTCATAAATAAAGCAGTAAATCTATATAAATAAATCAGTCCACAATCCATATCTTTGTTGATCCATTGTTTTATTGTTGATATAAAATAGCATAAGCCATGAAATACTTCCAAAACATTTAATTATCAAGTATATAAAAATAAACATGCAGAGGTGCAAGTATATTAAGCTACGATACAGCTTGAACCAAAATCATCACAATTAAAAGAACCAAAGACTTAGACTACTTCAGTCTGTGTGCATTGAATTTATTTAATACACAAGTTTCACAATTTGAGTTGAATTACTGAAATAAATTAACTTCTCCACGACATTCTAATTTATTGAGATGCACCTGTATCAGACTCGCAACGATCCGTGTTAACAGTTCAGCGACTCATTGAAACAAAACGTTCACAAGAACCGACTTGAAGAACCGAATCGCACTAAAACAAAATCGATTCGTCCGTGCTCTACACTGCGCCCTGAAACGTAAACGGAACTGGAGGGTATTTTGAAGAAACATCTCCGTCAGACGGTTAGCAAATGATCCGTGTGAATATGTTCAATATGATTACTAACCTAACGCATCAAACATGGTTATTATCATAGATTTCCACATGTAAGAAAGGTTTCAAATTGCCATTACTGCATCTGAAACGCCGTTGATGTTTTACCATATTATCAATACAATGTAGGCTAGATTATTTTAGCTTATCCCATAACAGCATAGTTATTATCGTTAATTAAACTAAAGAATTTACTGCACCGATACATTTCATTTTGCTGATCCTTGAGGAATATAAGTCCAGAGAAGCCATGGCCAGTGTGCATGAAAGTTTGTATTTCAACCCTATGATGACCAATGGGGTTGTCCATGCCAATATCTTCGGTATAAAGGATTGGGTCACTCCATACAAGATCGCAGTATTAGTTTTGCTCCATGAGATGTCCACAACCAAACCAATGGCGCTTCTAGACAGAAGACGCCTGAACAAACTCATCCTACCTTTACAACAGGTATGCAGCATGTGAAAAAGTATACTTTATAATACTTGCATGTTCGTAGTTTAAATGTATTATAGTTTACATTTTTATTAAATTCAATAAATTGAACGTAGGAGTGCTTTTTGACGACTTGAATATTTATACATGTAATATTCATAATTCTATTGTCTTCAAATATTTTTTAAAGTGTGTTGCTGCGTGTACTTACAAGCATTTAGGTTAACTATTTTTCTATTGAAACTCGTGTGTCATGTATTTAAATGTATTACTGCACATTTGTAATGATGGAAGTTGCAATTTAGTACATTTAAAATGTGTTTACTGTAAATGTAATGTTAATTAACACACGACAGTTACAAGGGTACACACATGTGGTGTGTTTTTCTAGATAAAGTTGTACTGCACATGTGTGATTTGTGTTTGTGATGATCAGGGTCCAGATTTGACTCTGGAGCAGTTTCTGAAGATAGTAGAGGAGTGCTGTCTTCGCATGGTCAATGCTGTGAAACTCAGGTATGTATCTTCTGTAAGAACTGTAACATGTATTCTTACATGTTCTGTAAGAACATGTAAGAACTGTTCTGCTTTTGGTCCAATTTTATGTATGAATTGTTTATAAAACCATTGCCTTATGTTTTTCAGGTTGCTTTTGATGGCTGATGGAGAGTTGCAGGATATGGAGCACTTTTTTACTATCCTGCCCAATGCTTTCAGTGACTCGGAGGCATTCAAAACTAGTGTTGTTGGTACGAATATGTGCTTTTTTCAGGGCCATAATCACAATTCTTATCAGATATTGCCCAATGTAAGTTCTGTGGCCAGATTAATGAAAATCTTAAGAAAAAAAAGTTTAGGAAGTTGTTAGATTATAGTATTAGAAGTTTGTAAGTGTTCAATTATTCCTAAGAAATTCTCAAATATATTTTAAAGATTTTTTTTCTAGACTCATGAGATGTCCTTGTCTAATACGACAAATGTAAAAAATCTCAACAATATATTTGTCCACTAACCCATTTTTAAGTAGAAAAAAATCTCATAATGTAAAATGTGTGAGATGAAAAGGTAAGAACAGTTTTAAGAAGTAATAATACAAAATATCTTTAATAAATTTTAGAACATGAAAATAGTAGTTTAGAAGAACTTTATTCTTAAAGGTGCAATGTGTAACATTTTTGAGAATCTGTTTATAGAAATGCAATGTAACATACAAAACTATGTTTTCAGTGGTGTATAAATACCTTACAAAATTCACAGTTATGTTTTAATTACCTTAGAATAAGCCATTTCTATCTACATACACCGTGGGTCCCCCTCCATGGTTAAGTTGTCATTTTGCGCCGCCATGTTTCTACAGTAGCCCTTAACGGAAAAACTACTCTACAGAGCGTGTTTCGTCACTGTTGTTCTTCTTCATTTCTTACTCGTGTTCCTCGTGTTTTTAGAGGCAGCTTGCATCGTCACTACGTTGAATATGCAAGAAGTAGTAGTAGACGTTGTGTGGTTTATTAGAAGCAGAGGTCTTTCGTAGAAGCAAGAAGAGTAAGAAACGCTTGACTGACTACTCTCTGCTGTCTCAGATGATGACATCTTTGTCCTGTGTCGTGTGTCGGCAACCGTAGCTTCTCAAGGGGAGGGGTGGGGGAGGGGCTAATCAGTTTATTGCAATTCGCAACATCATCGCTAGATACTGCTAAAAATCTACACACTGCACCTTTAAGACTGTTTTGTGAATCTGCCCCCTGAACCATTGATCACTTTCTCTCTGTTTCTAGGTCTGTTCATGCGTCAGATGCTGCTGGCCTACAACAAACTGTCCTTCAGTCAGGTGTATAAGCTGTACAAGTCCCTGCAGCAGTACTGCCATCGTGGCAATCAGCCCAAACTGTCGGCTCTGCCCGCAGAAGACATGGAGCTGACGAGCAATGAGGATCCCAGCGCTGACCACATAGAAAAAGACGAGCTGGACACAGCATCTCTTCACCAGTCTGAACTGAGGTCAGAGGGGATAGCGTGTTACTTGTGTTATTAGTGGTATTATCAGGGTTGTATTAATTGAATTGTCTGAATGGACATGACTGGGGGTTTCTTTTCCGTTTTCATCAGATCTGACGAGACCCGAGGTCCTTTATCTCAAAAACAAGCAGAATACTTCCTTGCACGACAGGTTTGTTACAGAGTCAGGAATTCACTTTTCCATTTAGGGTAATATTTTTTTTGTTTGTTTGTTTTTTTATAACTTCGTAAGGGCAGTTTTTATGATTACCTTATAAAAATTTGACTGTGTTGTAATCAATCTAGTTTATTGTGCAGGGGCTTTTTCCCCCCCCCCACAGTATCTTGAATTTGGGGGGCATTTTTGCCCTAAACCCTGATTAATTTTGACCCTGGTTTGTTATAACCTCAAAGAGTCTTGACTTTTATAAACATTTTAGACCATATAATTGTCACCATGTTTTTTCCCTCAGGCATACCTCCTTAAGAACGATGAAAACAAGGCCATGTCGCCGGCTAAACTACAGGACGAGCTGAACAACATTCTCAAATTCAATCCTGACTTTGCTGAAGCTGTAAGCTGAAATCCTTCTTTCAAGAAACCGATGATTAATCTGGTTTTAATATAACTGAGCCTCTCTCTGTCTCTCCACAGCATTACCTCAGCTATCTGAACAGCATTCGAGTTCAGGATATCTACATCTCCACTCACAGCCTCCTGCACTACTTTGACCAATTATATATGAATGTGAAAAAGAAGACAATAAGAAATGGTATCTGGCACATTAAACCAGTGCATATTAATCTCTTGCAAGGTCATTATACCGTGAAGTAAATAATTAACACTCCCTGTTGTGTTTGGCAGTATTTGGCATCTCTAGGCATTCAGTCTCTGGTCAAGCAGGGAGCAAAACAGGGCATGCCGGCCAACAAGCTGCTGGACGCCCTGCGAGGAACCGACATCATGCACTGGAAGCAAAGTCTCTCTGAGCTGATAGAAATCAGTCTGGCACAGACCACCTCTATATGGAGGATGTATGGCAAAAGGTCAGAAAACACAGATTCTGGATACCTTCAGTCTTTAAACAGACTGTAAGGTCATCCATTCTGCACTGATATTAGCGCCACTGTTCATTTTTTCAGGTTTGACGTAGTTTACGCTGAAATTATTTGTGTTCTCCGTAGCACTATGGCACGGCAGCAGGCTCAGCTCCTGTTAAATATGAACAGTCTGGAGCCGGTGAATTTTAGTGTGCAGCAGAACAACACTGAGGCCTTTGCTGTCGCTCTCTGCCATCTGGCTGATCTCCATGCTGAGCAGGTACCTGAACTCCCACACAACTACATGAACGCAAATAAAAGTACATAAACTCAAATGGTTCTTGGTACATAAACTTGATTTAATGTATTGTGTGCAAAAATGTGTTGAATGCTATATTTTAGAATGTTTTACAGTCTGTTGTGTTTCTTTTCTCCATCCACAGGGCCTTTATGCTGTTGTGAGTGACATCATGAAACACTTGAAGCAGCAGTTTCCTCCTCATACCCAACATGCCAAAGTAAGCCTGTCGAACAAAATACAGGCATGATCAAGCACTGATCAGCAGCAGCTCCAATTAAGTATATGTTCTCTCTCTGTCTCTCTCTCTCTCTCTAATAGCTCTGGATGCTGTGTGATCTGAAAATTCAGTTTGAGAAGGCTATGAATGATGGGAAATACCACTTGGCTGAACCCCATGTCACAGCTATCTCTGCCTTAAACAGCACTGAGGGATTGTACAGGTAGATAACTGCAGATATACTCTTTCAGTAGATTAACCTGTATATGTGATTGCGAATGTGCTTGTCTGTTCAGGAAAGCGCAGCTGCTGAAAGCTCTGAATCAGACATCTGAAGCATCTAAGATTCTCCAGCAGCTGCAGCAGCAGTGTGAGAAGAGTAAGAACATAGAGATGACTATCAGGTGTGTGTTTGTGAAAACCCTGGGATCATATTAGATATGTGGGTTTCAAGATTCAACTCCGTTTGACTTTTCACTCCAATTATTGCTGGCCATATTTATAATTACAACAAAAAATCTGTAATTTAAAAAATTGCTGATATATTTGAAATCTTGTTGAACATGCACTTTTCTGTTCTCTTGTTTGTATGTAACTCTTCAGTTTGTTTGTGTGGCAGGGTGATGCTGGCCTCTGCAGAACTTCACTGGGACTCGTCTGGTTTTGCGACAGCTCTGCCGTTACTCTTACAGGCTCTTTCTCTGTCACGCCAACACAACCTGCAGCGCTTGACCTCAGAGACGCTGTTACACCTGGCATTTACACAGGTACACCAACATACGCCAACACGAGACTCCTGATAATGCAAATGATCACAAAACATCTCCCAGATCATTGATTTCACCTATAAATTCATTGAAGTGTTTTTAAGTACACCTGTGTGTTTGTTGTTTCTGGGAAGATGGAAAAAAAGAGTGTAATTGTCCGCTAAGAGCGTCTGATATTGATCATCTCTCTTCATAGCTGATGTTGGGGATCCCTGAGCAGGCTCTTGTATTGGTGCAGGACGTGTTGGAGTCAGTTTTGGCTCACGGGTCTCTGATAGACAAGGGCAGAGCTCTGCTGCTGGCCGCTCGCTGTCAGATGGCTTTAGCAGGAGCTGCTGCACAGGAACACAGACTGACTGGTACTGAGTCATGTTTGTCATCCATCTCACTGTATTCGTGTCATAATTCATATGTTTAAGTGATGTATTTTCCTTTCCTACAGCACTGGAACAAGCTGTGCACACTTTGGATGAGGCAGCTGTGTATTTCTCTCAGCTTGACTGTAAAGAGCGTATGAGAGACATACACTACCTACAGGCACGCCTGCATCACACTCTCGGCAACATTGCTCAGCGTAACAAATGCTCCATGCTCTTCCGCCTACTGGATCAGGAGCTGCCGTCGTCCGGGATGACTGTGGTCAGTCATCTTTAGGAAACATGAACGACACCAAACACTTTTCCTGTACCATACGCATAATGGAAATAAATGTTTTTTTGTATGTAAAAACTAATTTCTGACTATTTTATTATACATGTGGTATGAGGGAAGCTAATTTGCAACAAAAAAAAAAAGTGTCATGCTCATTCAAACTGAAGGGGCAGAATCCTATTAAGATGTTTGAGTGGATTTTAAATCCATCATCGAAAAAAAATATTGTAGGTAAAACACAAGTCTTTAAAACCAAAATAATAGTTCCTAATAATAATTACTACTTTAAAACATAATTTAATTCTATAAAAAATTTTCATATGGGAGCTCTTTTAATGTGAAATACCAACACTAACAAACAAATATTATTAGGGTTATAGCAAGTAACCCTAAACCAAACCCTAATCCTAACCCTAACCATATAGTAAATACGTGTAGTTTGTTAATATTACTCAGTAAGTAAATGTATAATTACACTGTAACAAGGACACCTTAAAATAAAGTGTAGCCCAAAGTACTTCAAATAACATTGTAAATTAATCCATGGTACATTCATCCATGGGCTATTTCAAAGTACCAGTACTGCACTATATTTCGATTTTATATATTATTATTATTATTATTATTATACATTTTATATAATATTAATTTGTCAAGTTACTTGTCTTGGACATTGGATCATGAGCTATGCATGTGTAAATGAACAGTGCTGCGTTTCACTCTGAAACATGCAGCAGCCACTTATTGACCTTTACTTTTTAATTGTATGAGCTCTGAATAACAAAAAAAACACTCAGAACCATAATTGTTCCGGTTTAATATGTGGATCATCCTGTAGATCATAGAACAGCTTCCTTGTTGAATCTCCTAGTCTATTCTCAGATCTCGCAGGTGTGTGGGGTTTGATCTCAGAGCTGAAGTCAGAGCAGCAAAACCTTCATCTGTGATATTACACTTACTCAACCTGTAGAGAACAATGACACAGTCTCAGTCTCACTAACTCTTTCCTACTATTGCTCAGATATTTTACCTTTAGTACAAGTAGCATATTACCTTTTATGTACTGTTTGTGTGAATAGCATCTATCATTATTTGTATGTGTAAATAGAATGTTTACGGTGGCTGAGACCGCTAAATGCGCTGCAACTGAAGAAAACGCATGCAGATAGAAAAAACACCAGCAAAGGAAACATCTTCATCAGTTTGACAACACATGCTGCAAATACTCACAACGCAACCAAATACAGAAACACACCACAAATAGCACAGACAACAACGCTAGTTACGCATGTAACTGGTTCTGTGAATTCCGGATGACTGCCAGAGGCAGTGTAAACACTATGGATTATCGCAGCGCCAGCTAGATAGGTTGAGGGAATATACCAACAAAGTCACGTAGTGACGTATGCTGAGCCCTGGGGGGGTTATAAGCCACCGGAGCTCAGCACTCTGCCTCGGTACGCCTTTCTCGCGCATTCAAAGTGACCAAGAACTCTGGCGGTCATCCGGAATTCACAGAACCACAGTTACATGCGTAACTAGCGTTCTGCTTCATTCCTACTAACCGCCAGAGGCAGTGTAAACACTATGGTAGACACATACCAACATAGTCATGAGGAATGCCACCCACCTGATGAAAATTAAGGCCGCTCCTGAAGAACCGTAGAACTAACGGCATGATGAGCAGCAACATTGACTTTATAAGACCGGGCAAACGT